>NC_056733.1:1157041047-1157276047 GCF_019279795.1 Protopterus annectens
AAGCTGAGATTCTTCATAAAATCCTCCAAAGCTAGTTACGAAAATAAAATTGCCAAAGATTCAAAGACACCACAAGACATTCTATAGTTATGTCAAGAATCTAAATGGCAATGCTCAGATCTGCTCTGAGCTACAACAGAATGGCATTAAATATACTGATCCCAAGGATATTGCCAATATCCTGGCAGATCGATTTAGTGCCAACTTCACCCCCCTCTCACCCCCTAAAGGGCCCATCTCAATACCAAAAGATTGCCAAATTCTGGTAATCACGGCCACACAGGTAGAAACTCCACTCTCCAAAGCTAAGAATACAGCATCCATGGGATCAGATGACATCCCGGGCTGTGTACAACATGAACTACAAAATGAACTGGCACCTCATCTAAGTGCCATGTTTAATCATAGCCTCACTCAGGCTTCGTGCCCACTGAGTGGCACACAGCTACAGTTATCCCACTCCACAAGGGGGGCTCGACCTTGGATCCTAGGAACTACCATCCCATCAGTCTGACGAGCCTGATCTGCAAGGGCATGGAACACATTATCATGGAACTTATAAACAAAGACATTGGCAAACTTCAAACATTGGACCCCACCCAGTTTGGGTTTGTGAAGGGCCGATCTTGTCTCCTGAACCTGATTGACTTCTTCAAATCAGTCTCCAGAGCTGTGGATGAGGGTAAGGCGGTTCACACAGCCTACCTGGACCTCGCCAAGGCCTTCGACACCATCCCCCACTCTGGAATCATAGATAAACTTACTAAGCTGGGCATAAATCCCTACATCACTCAATGGGTTGCCAACTGGCTTACTGACAGAACCCAGACTATAAAAGTAACCGACTCCAAATCCAGCTCCAGATAAGTGACAAGTGGAGTACCTCAGAGTTCAGTCCTGGGACAGCTCTTGTTTGGCATCTACTTCTCTGAAGTACAGGCCAACACTAAGGGACTCTGGCTAACAAAGTTTGCAGATGACTGCAAACTGGGAGCCATTACTGAATCCCAAATGATGTGGATATTCCTCAAAAGGGCCTTACAGAAACAGATGCTTGGTGCCAGAGCCATGGGCTCAAGCTTAATGCCAAAAAATGTATAGTTATCCCCTTTGGAAAAAAACATGTACCCATGAATTACCATATAGGTGGCAGTACACTAAACATCGAAAGTTTGATGGGAGACTTAGGGAGAGAGGTGGACAGTGGTCTCACCTTCGATAACCACATCGCCACAACAGTCAGGAAATCCTTCTATGTGGCACACCTCATCACTAAGGGCTTTTCATCCAGAAAAAAGGAGGTCATTGTCCCACTGTACTCATCCCTCATTAGACCCATTATAGAGTATAATGCCCCATTTGGTATGTACCTCACAAGACATCTGCAACAGCTGGAAAGGCCACATAAATACCTCACTAAAAGAATAACAGGCCTAAAGCAGATGTCTTATGCTGACCGTCTAAAAAACTCCAGTTATTCTCTGTGGCATATTGTCTACTCAGAGGTGATCACTGCTTAACATACAAGGCCATGTCAAACCCTGAGCTGTTGGACATGCTCCACATGCTCCAGGGATCTAAATCTTGTCATCACAATGAACAAAACATGCTGGAGGGATAGGTTCCTGACCCAGAGACTCCCCATACTCTGAAATCGACTGCCCATACATGTCAAGCAGAGTGCCTCCTTGGCCCTCTTCAAAAGGAACCTTGACAATTGGATGGGAGATAGGAAATTCACCCCGGGGATCATGTCAGTCACCCTGTTAGATAGGGGTCCAGGGAAGTAAATATTGTGGGAAGGAATATCCAGGGAATTGTTATGGCTAGGCTTGTATAGGCCCTAGGGCCGATAGCCTAGTACCAACCTATGAACCTATGAAGCTATAAAGGCCCTGGTTCCACCTACCCACCCTGGCAGTCTTTCATCCCTTCCAGAAAGTTGGAATCTCCATTTCTCTTTTTGACAACAGATTGTTTTAGATAAAGAGGTTTTGAGACTGATTCAGTAGGGTTACAGATGGCAGTGGGAAGGCATTTTTTCCTTCCAGGTAATTATTCCACCTCCACCAGACTAAACTTCTCTGTTCCCTCCTGTCCAACAACACATGTTTTCTCAAGGATTAATAGAATCAGTTCCTCCTTCCCAGTTGAGAAAAGTTTTTATATCAGAATGTTTTTTGTACCAAAGAAAGAAAGTGCTTTGAGTCCTGTTCTGGATCTTTTTCCCTAAACTAGTATTTGACAGTGCCTAAGTTCAAAAATTTTTCACTTCAAAACCTGTTACCCCTTCTTCCACATTTGAGTTTTTTAGTAACCTTAAATTTAAAAGATGCTTATCATCACATTCCTATTCATCCAGATTCTGATTTTTCTTAAGGTTCTATGTGTCTGGATTACATTTTTATCTGCCTTTCCCTCTGTGCTGTTCATGGTTCCAAGAGTGTTCACAAAGTTTCTAGCTCTTGTCATAGCCAATTGCAGGCTACTGGATATCCACATTTTTCCATATTTAGATGACTTGCCTACCTTTGCAGAGTCTTTTTGAAAGTGCCAGGAATTCCTCACTTGGGTGAGAGATCTCCTATTCAGGCTGGGATTCCAAGAGATTATTCAAAAGTCCTTTTTGACTATGTCATACATTGTGTTACTGGGGTATCTGCTAGACATTGCAGTACTAAGAGCTTTTCTTCCATGGAAAAAAGTATATCTATATTTCAAGTTGTATTTAGATAGGGTTTTCCACTCAGACTTCAGTCACTGTGAGGAAATACCTCAGAAATGTGTGTCAAACAAACTGAGAAGGACAAACAGAGACTCTCACGATTGGAAACTAGATCAGGGGGTCTGTCAAGATTTAATTCATCTGTTGGGAGTTCCTCAAGTAGACCTTTTTGCCTTCTCTCTGAACAATCAGCTGGCAAAACTCTGATCAAGGATTCCATGCAAGAAGGCTTGGAAGACAGATGCCTTTTCTTTTCCTTGGATAGGAATGTTCCTCTATGCTTGTCCACCTTTTTCACTGATATCCAGGGTACTTCTGAAGATTCAGAGGTAATCCCCAAAGATCATTGTGGTGATTCCCTTCTGACCCAGGCAAACATGGTTCTTCCTTTTTTTTTGGAAATGGCCAGGGGCAATTACCACAAGCTTTCTGACAGACTGGATCTACTCACACAAGGACAGGGGTGTTTAATACATCCTGATCACAAACAACTTCAGCTGACTGTGTGGATGATAAGGTCTGACTATCTTTTATGCATTTGTCCACTGAGGATGTGTAGCAGATATTAATGAAGGCAAAAAATCTTGGTATTAAAAAAATCATATATAAGCAAATGGAAAAGATTTTATAGTTAATGCCAACAACATAATCAGCACCTGCTTCATCACCTTTGGTGTAAAAGCGCTCATCTGTTTTATACTTTTTACTGTTTTTATTTTTTAGATTAAACACATGTTTTATACAGTGCTGTGATAACTGATTCTTTTGTTTTACTTGCTGTTTTTCATAACAGACCAACACTTGCCCAATTTCAACAAGGTCGTCTGTCTGACTTGTAGTTCTTACCATGGAAAACATTTTTAATGATTGCTCCAATCTCTGTAAGAAGAGTATCTGAGCTGGGTAAATCTTATCTCATTTTCCACATAGACAGGGTTTCTTTGAGAACTAATCCTGTTTTCTGCCTAAAGTGGTTTATGAGTTTGCTTTAAGCCAAACCATCCATCTCCTTGTGTTCTTTCTTGAACCCAAAAATGAGGGAGAAAGGATACTTCATACCTTGGATGTCCATAGACAACTCAGGTAGTATCTTGACTGAACAAAATCTTTTAGAGCATCTCATCAGTTGTTCATTTCATGTGAAAGTAAGAAGAAGGGACAACATGTGTCAGAGTAGACTACTTCCAAGTGGTTGCCTCAGGCTATTATCTTTTGTTATTTGTACCACAAGAAAACTATTCATTTTGTTATTCATACCACAACAAAACTATTTCTGGTAGGGTCAAAGCACACTGTACCAGGGCCTTGGCTTCATCTATGGCTTCTTGGAAAGGCTTAGACTCTAGAAGTATTCTAGAAGCAGCAATTTGAACTTCTGTATATACTTTTACAAATAATGTACAAGCTAGATTCCTTCTCCAGGTATAGGTCAGGCTTTGCTAAGATCATTCTCCAGGGGCTCCTGAACCCTTCTCCTTCCACCTCCCAATTGTTCTAAGCTATGGTAATCTATAGCTTAGGCAATTACAGCAATGATCAATATGGTGACCATAGTACAGTTATGTAAGTAAACATACCATAACAGTAGATGTTCGAATGTACACTGCTACAGTAGCAACTCCATCCCTCCCCCCACCCCCCTTGTTGTTTGGTGTATTTTTGATGCCAGAGTGTGGAAACCTGTTTTTTTTTTTTTTGTTCCTAGCAATGTTCTTTCAGGGCTTACACCGCTCTGTCTCTCTTTGGTATGAAAACTTCAAGGGCTTGGTGCACAAACCTGCATTTTTGTCAGCTCAACTTGAGTTATCAGTTTGGGCAAGTGGAAGGTGCTCTGAAGCTTTGGAAGCTGGCTGGCTGTTATATCCTGATATAACCCTGTTTACCTTAGGCTACTGCATCATTGATCATTAAACATCTGCTGTTATGGTAAGTTTACTTGCACAACTGTACTTTCCTCTGGAAACATTGTGTCCTTCTGATGGATGCTGCCATGTCAGCTCAACTTGAGTTATCAGTTTGGGCAAGTGGAAGGTGCTCTGAAGCTTTGGAAGCTGGCTGGCTGTTACATCCTGATATAACCCTGTTTACCTTAGGCTACTGCATCAGTGATTATTAAACATCTGCTGTTATGGTAAGTTTACTTGCACAACTGTACTTTCCTCTGGAAACATTGTGTTCTTCTGATGGATGCTGCCATAAAAAAATTCTTCTTGTTGGTGCTGGACCACTTGTTATCAATAGTAACAGAGTAAAAAGGGACCTAGGATAGGTGAAAAGACAAGGGGATATGGGGAGTGAGAGAGAGAAACTGGGAGAAGGGAAGTAAAATGACAATATTAAATGGGGATTCCTGACTCACTTGTCACTGTATGAACAGAAAAATGTGAGGTATAGACAGACAAGTGACTGAAGTCCACCTTCTGTCATGTATTGTGGACTATACATACAAAAAAGTTCAGTATGGCTTTTCTAGTTAAGTAGCATAATTGGGAGAGAGTGTCACAGGCAGTGGTTATGTAATCTCTCTCTGTAAACATTATGGGGTAGACCGCTTTACGAATGTAAGCAGTGGGATAAGTTGTAGCATAAAGTGCCCAATGTATGACTATAAGCCATTTTAGTTTTGATACTAAAAGTCAGATATCTTGTAAGTGAAACTGTAACACCACCCCAAATGGATCATTCACTTAGCATTTGAGAGAATGATAAGACCAGACAAATATTTTTCCAAATCAGATAAGCCTCTCAAGACAAGGTATGTGGCACACTATATGACTATTTGCTTAAATCGTACAAAACAACTGTAACTGAGTCGGTTTATAATTTGATGTCTCCCTATTTTCACACTACTTACATCATTTGCCACTCAGGCCTCTTGCCATTGTAGTGAGTCAGTTTTAATTGTTTTTACTTCGGTGTTTAATTTTTCCAAGTCTTTTGAGTTTCTAATACTTTGACAGGAATGAATCCCTTTCCTAAGAGAAAGTATGATTAAAGTTGATGAAATTAGTATTGTTTCAATATTTGATGTTAGCCAAAAGTGCTCTTTGCAGTACCCACAATGTGCCCAGAACTGACTCCTTCTGCAATTCATATGGAGTTACATGTTTGGTAGTGTATCTAAATATGACTAAATTATTTTTTATGCGATCCATTGCTTCTACTGCTGTTGGAATTGTCAAGGTATCCTTCTTCCACATTGCCCACATTTCTGCCTGCAAACCCTGGTATTTTATGACTTTGTGTCTCGCTGTATCTAAGATACTATAATGACTGGGTGTAGCAGTTTCAATGATCAATGCTACTTTTGTCTTCTTTTCATAGACTACTATATCTGGTTTTTCTCACATCTATTTTTTGAACTGTTGGCAATGGGTGATCTCACATAATATAAACTTCATCATTTTTTATAATGCTTTGTGGCTTATTTTCCCAGTGCTTCTCAGCTACTTCATCATTGTAATGTTTGCTTAATCCCGAGTGCAAAAGCCTTGCCACATTATTATGCCTTTCAGTACGCACACCCTTTGCCGTTAGTGTATCACACCCAGCAATTTGTGCAACTGTTTCCAATTCTATTTTACAAAACCTGCATTTGTCTGCTGCTCTGACATGTTCAATAGATTTTGTAAATCACTGTGTATGTAGTCCACTGTTCTAGGCTGTCACTATTCTATTAACCTTTCATGTTTTAGTTTAAAGTAATCTCTCCTTAATCATTCCTGCATCAGATCCTGATCAACATGAGGATGTTCCAGGGGTTTTCTGTACTTACAACTATATGCCCTTTCCACATTTCTTGCCTTTTCATCTGATCCTTCACCTTATATTCTTCCTTTTTATTTTTTTGGCTTATTCAGTTACTGTCTGATTTTTGTCTTCTGTTAGATTTCCATTCCCACCTGAAATCCATATACTTCTGTTAAACTTATCAGGGAAGTCATCTTAGACTTGCTCTCCTCATGTTTTAAAACTTTTCCAATGTTTGGATCTTGTGAGGTCAGCAGATATGTATGCAGTCCTACAATTACAAATCTATACATGTAATCAGTTTTGAGGAGGCCCATTCCTCCTTCAGAATGGGGAATATATAATCTTGCTGTGGGATTCAATAAACTCTGTGTAGACTTCACACAAAGCTTACATGGAGTTTATATGTCTGCTCGGTGAGCAACGGTGCTAATTACATATTCATGCCACCCACCACATTTATACATAAACAAGCGTGGCTTTGTGGCAGGCTACAGTGTTGCTGGCCAGGAAACCATGTAAAACAACATGATTAGCAAACCTGTTTACAGTAGAGCAATTTAGGTTAGCAGGATTGCAAAGAATGCTACAATGATTACCAGGGTTTATTATATAGTAATATGTATGGTCCAAACACAGTACAGGAGAGTATATACAGTGGAGAGTATTATGAAATCCCATTCCAGCCATTATGTACAAAAGTTGTGTAAATGATCTGTAAGGGTACATGGACTGCCATTTAAAATAAACAGTCAGGGGAAGATGACAGGTGAAACATGGTAATGTACAACAGATGAGGGCATGTAAATGGAAGACAGTTGTAGCAGGAACACTAATCACATATAAACATGATACAGTACAGGCATTATAATAAAAATATATATTATGTGACTGTCAGACAAGGTGACATAATGGAGAAGATGTCTTTGTGAGGTAAGCATCCTGACTTGAACAATGTTGAGGACATCTATCAGGGATGTTATATACAATTGGTGTTGTGTGCATATTGTGAAGCTTTGTAAACTGATTTGCCTGAATATGAGTGTAATGTCAGCATAGGTCTCCAACAAGTGGGACACAGTTACAGTCCCATGGATAACAGTAAAAGAAGCATACACAGTCATGGATAATAGAATAATACTGCCAGTAATACCATGTCTCTGACAGAACATATGTGATTCTGTGTGATCATAGATGGTTCTGCATGAATACACTTGGACAGTACAGTGGTGCAGCAGTTTGTGTTGTCGCCTCAGAGCAAAAGGGTCTCTGGTTTGATTCTTAGCTGGGATGCCTTCTGTGTGGAGTCTGCATGTCCTCCCTGCATTCATATGAGTTTCCTCTGCGAGCTCTGGTTTCCTCCCACGTTACAAAGACATGCGTCTGGAGCATTTCTCCCTGAGTCTCTGCTGAAAATTGGCACATTCCAAGTCGGACTTTCCTGATAAACAAATGTTAAATAAAATAAATAAGCTATTATGATATGTCAGCAATCTATGAGGGCAATCAAGCACACCATCCTGATGCTGTAACATCTGCTGGACGTGTTAGGAGGCACACTGCTGTACCTATATGTGACATTATGATAAATCTAGGCTAGTTGACTGGTGTGCATGGCATATATATTGCACAATCCACAGTGTCATGAATGCAACCCATCCCATGAATGTTGTCAAGCAGCTATGTATGTACTGTGTGCATCACCAGAACAGGTATCACATGTGCATCTGGGGTAACACCTTGATGGGTGTTCCACACCATCAGACAGTAATGTTTATGTAACAAAAAGAATACCTAAGTATAGCCATTAAGATGTGTGACAGCTCACTGTGGCAAAGGTGTTACACTTCAGTTACTCATTGCTGGAAGATGTGTAGGGAGGCACATGAAGAAGGGTACATTGCACTCAGTTAGTGGCGTGATGAAGGCTGTGAACTATGGAGGTATTCTCATCTTTGATGTGGATGTTTGCACATACTCAGTAGTTGTGTTACATACCAGGGAGTGCTCACTACTGTGGCCACATGCTCGTAGACGTTCCACATAGCATCTACTTCAGGACCAGGTCACATACCCAGTAGTCTGATTATAGAGTGTTATGTCTACAATATTCTTGGGTTCTGCATTTGTTTTCATAATGTAACAAATCCCCACATGTTTTTGTTTCATCTCATATGTTGTCATGGCTGTGGCAGCAATCTTTGGTGTGTGTTGATACTGTCCGTATTATACTAATATTACAGTTGAAGTTAATTATTGCCCACATCTGTAGTCCTCCAGACAGCTGTTTTGACACAGTATGTGTATGCCATTCTTGATGTCTGTAACTTAAATAATGGACAGGAAAGGGCCTATCTAACAGCCTTGAAGTATGGACCTGATCACTGGACCAGAGATATATGTCACTTCTCACATTTCAACATATTTAGATGCCATGGATGTGATCCAGTGGTCTATCTACTTGGTGATATAGGTGTCTATGGCCACACCTGACAGTGATGAGTGAATACCTTAGTGTGGATTTGTGTCAAATGCCTTGGCCTGATCAAGTTCCACAGGATGATAGTGTTCTCTTTATGCATGCCCTTGTTGACTGCTTTTAGGACATCTAACAGATATAAAAGACATGGATGCATCATTAACGACTCACACATGTCTGCTGCACACAGCTGGAATATTGCTACTATCCATGCAGAAAAGACCTATGATTTCTCACCAAGAAAACACAGGCCCTGGAAATCATGCCATGACATATGTGGATATACTGAAAGCCCTGTCACTTTAATCTGTATTGTATAGGATGGGGTGTCTTGAGCCCAGCCTATAGGCTAGTCTCTGACCCTGCCCTGATGGGAATACTGCACATCTGTAAATCAGCTATAGCTGATGACATCAGCAGTGTCTGCTGAGGAAAAATGGTAATAGCAGTGTTCTACATGCTGATGTAAAATGCTCTCTCTAATGTCAAGCAAATACACATGGACAACAAACCCCCCTAAATATTTAAGTGCACTGACTAGAGAACTCTGTATTTAAGGCACATTCCACAACTCAAGTCTAACTTGGAGAGTGTCAGACAGCAGTTTATAGCTGATGGCATCAGCTGTGTCTGGTGAGGAGAAAATGTTAATAGCATTGTCTCACATGCTGGTGTAAAATGCTCTCTCTAATGTGAAACAAGTGCACAAACACACACATGCCCCAGTTGATTGCAGTGAGAACAGAACCCCTACCTATCTAAGTACACAGACTGGAGAAAACAGTACTTTACACAAGCACCACAGCACAAGTCTGACTTTTACAAGGCTGCAGGACAACTTATGATGGATGGCATCAGCACTGGATGTTGGAGAGAAGATGTTGGGAGGCCTACATGAAATGGATGTGTAGGCATGTGCAAGTGTCAAATTATTGTCAATCCATGGGAATGGAGTGGTAACTGTCAGATACACACTTATGCTCCACTGGCTAGATAGACACACACACACACACACACACACACACACACACACACACACACACACACACACACACACACACACACACACACACACACACACACACACACACACACACACACACACACCTCCCAGATGACTGCAGTGAGAACAGAACCTCTACCTATCTAACCACACAGACTGGAGAACACAGTACTTTATGCAAGCACCCACGACACAAGTCTGACTTCTACAAAGCTGCAGGACAACTTATGGTGGATGAGATCAGCACTGGATGTTGGAGAGAAGATGTTGGGAGACCTGTATGAAATGGATGTGTAGGCATGTTCAACTGTCAAGATATTTCAATTTCTGCATGTTACCAGATTGATGCGTGCAATGTGTAGTATGTGGTGGTTGTGCTCTAATGTGCAGGCCTACTTTAAGAGACAGCTTTACAAAATATATGCAAACAGGTGTCCACATTACTACAAGTATTTGAAAATCTAAATGTGTATTTCATTCTAAAGCTATGCATGGTACATCATACAACATTTGTTATTAATTTATGTAGTATAATTGATATATTTGTGAACAAGTACTGAGAGACCAGGGTTGCATTGCAATTGGGGAGGTAACACATGGCTAGTTTGTAAATATGTGACATATTCTTAGATAGGGCCTTCATTTTTATGTTTCCTCATGTAGTTTCATGGGCTGAAGACTACATGCACAGTAATCAAAACTATACACAGTACATGCTATTATTTACTTTGCATAGTGCACCACTGAGCAGCGAGTTTGCACAATGGCTGGCAAAGTTTTGCACATGTGAGATACACATTTCTACTGCTTTTACTGTTTGCATGTAGTTCATCAGTGTCCAAACATGAGGCTCACTGCTAAAATTATGAGAATTAGTACTGAGTGTATCAAACACACCTTCTGCATAGCTGTCCCTGTGGCAGCAGATGTAAATGCATTGACATATTCCTTTTTGAGCCCAGATGATATAGGGTTTGAATCCAGGTGCATGTAATACTTTTAAATAAATACTGATAAAGCAATGCAGTTTTGCTTTACTCTACCTTCACTGTATGCTACTGTATTTTGACATAGCGCAGAGTATTTAAGCTGCATTGTGTGGAGGTAGGTCCACCAGGAAAAAAGTAATTCACTGTTGCTTGGCATTGGTGCATGATGCCAAACTCCTCTCAAAAATAGATGCCAGAAAGCAAAGGGCTCCATTGTTTTCTTTTGGTACTTATGTGTGTTTTTTTGACCAGATTATAGGTGTTAAAATGGGGTAGATAGGAAAGTGGTGAAATGGAGGACAAACAGGGGAAGAGCAAAGGGAAAACAATATAGGAATGTGCAGGAGGGAGGGAGGAAAGAACCATAGCTCTCCATTTCTTTAACAGTGTAAACTGAAAATATGTACAGAATATTAATTGAATTTGGACTGTCACCTCCAGAAAGCAGAGATACAACAATGCAATCCTGTTGTATAGCCAGTTGTACCAAATCAAGTGTGCCAAGAAGACACTTGTACACATGTACAAAATGGAGAACTATGTATGGGACAATATTTTTTTTTGTGGGGGACAGGTGTCCATTTTTTTTTACTTCAATAAGAGAGGAATGTCGGGTAAGAGCCACTGGTATTTCTGGGTCAGGTAAGCTGGCTAGGTGAGGAAGCAAATGCAAACAAACAGGACAAGATGCAGGGATGGTGAGGGGATGCAAAAGGTTGGTGGGACACCATGATTGGGGTGAGGGAGGGGACAACGCAAGCTAGCTCATGCCTGTCAAACATGGGGAAAGTGAAAATATAGTCCTCACCCACAGGACTGTCATCACTGTCCCCTTACTCCACTAGTTGCTAGAGTTCTTGATGTCTTCTCCTCCTATGGACTGGAGAGCAGCCTCTCTACCTGGTGTAGATGTACACCAATGGTACTGTTCACAACCCTATGCACCAACCCTGGTATCTCCTGGTGGGTGATGAAGTCCCCACCTCTGCCAGTACTCCCGGAGGGTACCACAGCACCTGCTGCTGGGGGGAATGCTACCTGAGGGCACTGGTAGTGGAGGGTCAGCAGAGGCAGTACTGCCTGGTTGGGTCCCAGATATGCTGGGCTTCAGCACTGGAGCTGGTGGAGCAGGGGCAGGCTGACCCATTGAGGTTGGCCTACCTTGTTGTGCTGTATAGCATTTAATAATTTGTTACAGATGGATGACATGGAGACATTTTGATGACATGTAATTGAAAATAATAAAAAAAGAGATAAGGGTTGGGGGTGAGAGAAAAAAAAGAAATAAAATTAGTACCATCATATGTGACATGCAGTACATTATCACAATTATAAAACTATTTTATCCAAACTATTAGATTTAAGTATACAGCCTAACAACTACAAACTATAATTATGGATTGCTCAAAGTAATCCTTGCGATGTGCATATATTGCACATATGCTTGGTCAAATTATACAGATTACAGTTAGCAGGGCATTTATGCCACTTGTATAGAGTTTAATTTATGTAATATTATTAAAGAAATGCAGTATTGTATAGTTGTTTTTCATGGTATTTGAAACCACAACCTCTGACTACAGTCTTACACTTGACTCCTAAAGTTGGTTTGTGCTACAGACTTATGCATTCATATTTGCTTTTACCATTAGGATATGCATGCTCACTTTGCTACTAATTTATAGAAAAAATCTATCTTTAACTTTTAAAACTACAGTAATACTGCTTTTGTGCTGCATACATACCACTTGCTTCCCTCAGTTTTTCCAAATGATCAGCATGAGCCTGCTAATTCTCAATTTCAGGATTAACTATAAAAAAACAACAGAAGAGCATTATGCAAACTATTCTTGCCTATATTTAGCTTTCTGTGTATTATAAATTCCCTTTATTAGCAACTGTGGGATATCACTAGTCTGAAACTCATCCAGTCACTTGTTGAGTGTATTCCTCTTGTGCCTTTTTAGGTCACTGAAATGGTGCCTACACTGTTCTCCAGTGTATGGGATGCCAGTCTCACTGAATACAGCCTTGTTCAGACTATTCCAAGCCTCAGAATTGTACTGGGAGCCAAAATAGTCCCCCTTGAAGAAGCAAAACAATCAGCAAAGGAGCAGAGCCAGTACACAGAAGACCAAATCAATCCAATTTATTGAAACTGTTTTAGCGCTTTTGTCAGAATGTATCCACAGACTTCTTCATACACAGAAGACAAAACCAATCCAATTTATTGAAACTGTTTTAGCGCTTTCGTCAGAATGTATCCACAGACTTATTCAGGTTTCTGAAGAAGTCTGTGGATACATTCTGACAAAAGCGCTAAAACAGTTTCAATAAATTGGATTGGTTTGGTCTTCTGTGTCCTGGCTCTGCTCCTTTGCTGATTGTTTTGATTATTGGTTTGTGGATATGTCTACCCCCTGGAGAAGCCTTTGGCTGTGGTGCTTCACCAAGCATCCAGTAAATTTTCTGGACTCCTGAACACCCCACCTCTGTTCCTTAAATTGGGCAGATTCCCCTCTAATCCCAAAACAAGAGCAATGGCAAATGATGATTTCCCATCAATTCTTGTTATTGCATTTACCAATAGTGCTCAAACCTGAACAATGATGCCAACCATGTTTGCACAATGTTAAGTGGAGAACAACAGTGTCAAGCAGGGAGGAAAGTGATTTTGAAATTGGAAGATTAATCCGATACTTGACATTATTTTGAGGGGTGTCTGCTACTGTAACTTTTAGGTGATTTAATTTTGCAGACATGCACCGGGGGCATAAACTTCATGACCTGACACATTTTTGGTTTGGCTTTTTACACTGATAAAATTGATATTTACACTGTGGAATTTAAACCTATGCATAAGGGACAAAACATTTTCTTTCACAGCAGTGAATTTCCATCTTTGCCTCAGAAGAAGTGCTGCTCAGGCATAGTCTTTGAATCATTCATAAATACAGATGATAGTTTGAAGTGTTAACCATATATGTGTGGCCTGACAAAGTCCTTGTATACAGATTCATTTGTGTTTGTGTCTTATTTGTGTGTGAAGGCTATTCAAGTCCAGATAGCAGAATTATACATACACGGACATAGTAGAGAGTATATCCTCAGTCATACATCTGAAAACCAATAATGATGTCTTACCCCTCATACATATAATTCATATCAGCTTCAATATTTATGATTATGTCTAAAGTTTTATAAGTGATATTGAATATGGAACAACAGTAAAAAATGTCTGGAATTTCCTATATTAGAACACAGGACCATGCATATGGCAGCCTTACACTTACACCTATTGCCACAAGAATGCTAAAGTGACACTTTTATATTTTTGTGTTCATTACTGTAAACTGGACTGTCACAACAGTAAAAATATGTTGCACTTTCTGTATTAGAACCCAGGACTATATATATCACAGCCCTACACTTACACCTATTGCCACAGGAATAGTTAAATGACAGTTGCATAATTCTCTATTCTTTCTTAACTTATGTGTGTTAACCACTGCCCAATGCCACTTAGTGTGTTTGTGCAATGTGCAACAGAATTAATAGAATTTATCCCTTTTAAATTGACTGCATCTTGTCTGCAGGTGTTTGATGGCTGCAGGTGCTGGGGAAGCTTTCTAACTGCCTCTTAACATCACTTAGTGGTGTTGGGTGATAGAAAGCAAAAACTGTAACAATATATCCTTTTTGACTTTTACATTGTCTACACCCTGTCTGCAGGTGTTCTGTCTGCTTCCTGTGTGGGCCACCACTCCAGGTTTGCACACTGCTAAGCATCGCACAAACCAAATAAGCATATCTAAACCTGAGATTCATTGTGTTTCTCCAGTTCCCTTGTTTATGCTAAGCTGTGCACCGTGCAAACACTGGCATTAAGAAGAAGGAAAACTGGGTGAAGTGAAGAAAATAAATCTATTAAATAAACAACACTACAAAGTTTATATTGGTACTCTCACTGCAATGGACCTTGAAAACACAATAAGGGTGTCTTATTCCTCTTTGCCACACAGACAGATTTGCAGCAGAGAACTAAAATCATTGTCTATACAATCAACTGCAATATCATCCACAGTACTAATAAAATATATGACAGTTATTTGTACATGTATTAATTTCAGATGTAGTACACTTAGTGATCACACAACCATTTCTGACTATTGCTTGCGCCTTGCATAAATGCAGCTTCTGTCTTCTCTCTCTGTGATTGTTGCCCATTCTTGTCTTATCTAACCAGTAATCTGAGATATGCAGTCTGTAAGGCATTCTGTATCATTGTCCTAAAATGTGTGAGGATATTAAATGGTAATAATATACAGTAGTCGAAATGGAGGTTGGATGTTACTGAACAGAAACTGTGAAATGTGTGTTGCTTACTTACATTTAAAACCTTGATACAATTACTTCTACATGTTGTAAGTCTAACCTGTCTGACAAACCCACTGGAGGTAGGGGAGCCTGAAGTGCTGTTGTTATTTCCTTCTCCCTACCAGTAATCATTCACAGTTGCAATCCATTAGGAACAAACATTGGGGGAGTGCCTGCAGCATGTTTTCATCTGCTAGACAGAGCCAAATATTTGAGATTCAGCATTTCTAATGAGTTCACATGTCATTTGCGTCCTCACTGTGCTCATAGCCCTGAATCTACAACACAAATAGAGAACCATGTGCTTAGGGAACCTGAAGGTGAGGAGACTTGTTTATGCAGATAACACAGAAGAAGATATTCCTTTGGGATTAATCTGCACAGAAGAATACTGATCTTGATAAGGTATGCTTGCATTTTTCAACTATATACTGCATATGCTGAAATGTCAGTAAGAAAAATCTGTATACATTTCTTAGAAGTGTACTGATAGCATGGGCATGTTTGTCAGGGTGTTTCACTTTTTCAGATGCACAGCCTTAACTGTCATCACAAGTGCTAATGTTACAACTGTTTTTTTCTGTACACTCTTCTAATTTTATTTCTGTGAAATGTAAATGTCTTATATTGTCAATGACACAGGGGTGTTAGCCTTCTAGGATGGACAGTACACACCTCCAGGGGAGTGGTGGCTACAGGTAGACAAGACTGGCAATAGCTTGAAATGGAATGGTCTGTGTTAAATCTGTAGACATGTTTCAGGGACAGTTTATTTGATTGCACTTTTAGCATTTCACTGATGGTTTGTTAGAAAAATATGCCATTTGCCTGTTGTTTTTTGGGGGGTGGGGGAGCAAAGTTGCATTTCTGTTTTGACACAAACAAGATACTTGTTATTGTTGCTCTCCTTGTTTTGAATCTGACCTTGCTTTGTGTGTGATTGTAATATGTTACAACTACACAATTCCTTTTTTCATATTGGAAAATCTTGACTGTGTTATGTTTCTCCCATGGGTAATAGTGAAATACTACCTTTTATGTGTTATATCAAAGCATAACTTTTATTTATGTGACACTTATATGTATTATGTTTCTTTTGTGTTTTATATCACCTAAGACTATGGCACCCAGGCATCCCAATTCCTGAACCCCCCCTTCAGTGACCATGAAAATGAAGTCATTGTGAAAACATTTATGCATCATGGAGCCTTTCTGCTTGAGAGGGGATGTGGGGATATGTCTGGCAGAATGCAAATTTGGCAACAGATAGTTGCTGATATGAATTCAGTAAGTGGCCAGAGCAGGACATATGATCAAGTGCGCCATAGGCCCACTGACATAATTGCATTGTCATGGAGGAGAGCAGCTGTAGTGGCCTGTGATCAGATGACTACCAGGATGCTTGCTACAGAGCCACCATTAACACCAAATGAAAAGTTCCTGTCCACTGTCAGGGATCTAGACAGCTCACTGGAAACTGCACAACAGCATGCCATTGACTTTAGTGCTGCTGCTTCAGGGAGGAAAAGTATGTCCCAGGTGGAACTTCCAGTTAGGCTTACCTATCTAAATTGTTAAATACTTCTTGTATAGTGAAATATTGTCAGCAGAACTTAAGTTCTGTTTAACATTACTTTTTTGTGGGGGGTTAATTATAGATTGATACAGTTAACAACACATTCTGGTTGATTAGAATTGGGCTTGGGGTGAATATGTCATCCAAGTTCTTGTTTAATGTATTGTTAATGGGCATATAAAGGGAAAAAAGTTTTAACCCTCTCTGTTGCTGTTAATTGTGATGATTTTGCTTAACTTCTTCCAGGACCATCATCACAAGATGTATAGCATCATCTGCACATGGTAAGCCAAACATTATTAGGTCAGTGCTGATGAGCAGTTCAAAGAAATATTTATTTTATCTTTATGTGTGATGTGGGTGTCAGGACTGTTGTGTGTATTGCTGTACTGTTTGTAGTAGTGGCACCACTGTTAGTTTGTTAACATACATTGGACTATAGTAGTGTAAGTATTCATTTCTTTCCTGTGTTTGTTGCTTATTATCACAGGTAATCCTGACAATGGAAGTGTAGGACTCTTACCACCTAATGTCAGAGTATCGTCAGACTCAGAGGAATATGGTGGCCAAACCAAGGCACAGTAGGGGGGTGCAGAGGTTGAATCTGACACTGAAGTTGCCATTCAGCTATCTCCTGTAATTTCTTTGGACACAGCCAGTAGGCCTATGCGGTTTACTATCAAAATATCAAAAACAGCTTCATCGACAACCATGTTGCCGAAATTCATAACATTGAAAGTCATTTAAACTAACTCACATTAATTGATGTTCATTACTCCATAAAATAGCTGTAGTCGGCCATAGGAATGTCATACAAATGTTTGTCATTGTAACAACGTGATGTCAATATAACTGTACATAATTTGAAGCAGTGCACAATTTAAAAGGGCAGCTACATTATTTTGAAGGCAGCTATATTTGGATGTAGAAGACTGAACGCCTGCGCATAATTGGTGAGTAAAACAGAACCATGCACTGTTCAAAATTGAAATATAGTTAGATATGTAAACATACTTTCATATGTTTTTTATATGTAGGTTATATTAAAAAATTGAATATGTCGGACATCAGAGACACAACACCAGGCATAGTGGTATCCACATACACCACCACCGAAACCCAGAAAGGCAAAAAGTTATTAAATACTGATGGCTGCCAGGCCACTTAAGTCAGGGTCATTCATAATACGTTGTGGTGAATATAGCAATAATACTCCACCAGCTGTCATTATCACAACTGTAACTAACTTGCATACACTATGTTCCAGTAAAGTAATTATAGATGGTACATTCCCATTAAACACCTGATAATGTAAGCAGCTTTATACAGTGCATTGTAATTTACAGGGAAATATCACTGGTAAGGTATTTCCAGCAGTATATGGTGTACTAACATCTAAATCTGAACAAACGTATAATTATTTTTGGAAATTGCTATTGCAACTATTTCAGGAGCATGGGTTGTTGTTCAAGCCTGCAATAGCACTGAGTGATTTTGAAAAAGCTGCAGTGAATAGTGTGAAACGAAATCTTGTAGATTCCCATGCATTAGGTTGCTGGTTTTATTTCTGTCAAATCATTTGGCGGCAAATACAGAAATTGCAGTTCACTGTAGAATTTGGTAATTATATCCAATTTGTGTCTTTGTGTAAACAAATACCATCATTAGCATTTGTACCACCAAATGATGTTATGGAAACATTCCAACTTATTCAGAGTGAAATGCCCGCTCATGGAAAATCTTTATGTGAGTTTTTTAAAACTAATTACTTGGTGGGCAGACCATGCAGAAGTGGCATGAGGCAATCTTCCACCGAACACATTCCACCACTATTTGAAGTAGCTTTTTGGAATCAATCACATATGTGTACCATGGGATATCCACACACTCAAAATAGTATTGAGGACTGGCACTGGAGGTTGAGAAGTTTGCTTGGAAAGAAACAACTGTTTTTACATGATGTGCTACATGTTATATGCTTGGAACAGAACCGTGTTGAGGATATGTGGGCTAGAATGATGAGTTGTTTACCTTCATCACCAAAACATAAACGCCTTATTGACATGGAGGAGGTATTTCTTCGATTACTTCAAAAGAGAAATGATTTCACCCTTAAAGGTTTTGTGGAACTTGTTGCTAAGCATTGCAGCTTTTAAGATTTTTATGTACATCTTGTACATATAATTTCAGCAGTTCATCTTTGTCAAATGTGTAATTAGTTAAACAGTTCTATATGACCGGACAACTGTTAATGGAAAAGCAGCAAGATTTTATACGGAATATGTTGGGGGTATAGTAGTACTGCAGTGTTTCGGTTTCTTGTTCAGGTATACTACAGAGATATTTCACTGTCACATGGGAATATCACAGTGTTTCTGTAATGCAATTTACAATTTATGTTGTAATGGTTTGCACAGCTTGGGCTATCACTTAACAGTTTACAGGACTTCAGCAAGTAAAAACAAAAAAAAAAAGTTGACATTAACATCGACAAGGAAATTTCGAATTTTTGTGTCGATGTTATTACCTACTTAATATGCATGATGTCAATCTTATGCATCAGCGTTTCCAACATTCATATATTCGATTTTCATTTTTTTGATAGTAAACCGGCCTATGTCAACCCATTCCAGTGAGCCCTCAGATATTGGACAGGTGGAGGAGACACTCGATTATGGAAATGTGGTTACTGTGGCTTCAGTGCCTGTTGACTCTGGCTGTAGCCAAAGTGTGGGTGAGGTGTCATGCAGGAGGGTTTTTAGTGGTGCTTGGAAGTTGCCTGATGTCCATCCTTCACCTGATACATTTGTGTCTTCCCATGCCATTCAACATATGTTTAGGACTGTCATGGAGGTGCAGGCACATTATAATAGGTCCTCCAGACAAATGCTTAGGGTTGTAGATATGGCACAGACTGACATGCATGACTGTCTCCACCATGTTGCCAATTCAATGGCTCAGATGAATGAGACATTGGAATGGCCGGTGTCTGTGATGGAACATCTGTTGGGAGGGGGGGTGGCATCCACATGGACAAAAATTGGCCACATCATCTGATGTTGGCTGACGTGGCCATGCCCAATGACACTTCCATAGTGGCACTACTTCCACTGCTCCTTCAGTGGTTGAGATGTCCTCACCCAGATGTGGCAGACCATGGGAACATGGTCCTGGTTGTCCTTGTGAGGGGAGCTTTTCCAGCAGACATCAGTCATGTTCAGGTAGCAGCAGTGCATCTGACCATTGGTATGGATGTGCCAGTGCAACTCCTGGCAGAGCCAGTTCTCATGGTTAGGTAGAACAACGATGAACTGCCACCTGTTCCATGCACAGCTCACACCTGTCTTACATACCAAGACATAGAGCTACCACAGAACTTGGTTGTGTTCCTGCAGACACTCACACACCGATTTCACCTGGATGGCCCATACAGATCCATACACAACAGTTACATGGTTCAGCTGTGAAACTTAAAGCTCATTTTATCTCACTGGCCATTTGTTACTTTACCCAAATGTCTGCCTGCTTCTACTTTTTACTCACACACACTCACCAACCTTTTGTGTCAGCCTAGGCCTCCTGCCCACCCCCATCCCCCACACACAACACCCTGTACAAGTGATGATATCTATGTCATATCTTTGTTTTCTGTCTTTAAGATACAGGGATACATAACATTTGTGTCTGATGCTCAGGGTGCATAACTCACTTAGTTCTTAGTTTATCAGTGTTTGTAATGTTGTTTTGCTAATTGTGCTTTTGACATATTTTGGTCTGGTTAGACAGCTGATAGAATCAAAACATTTTTTTGCTTCAGTAGCTTTAATAATCTTCTGAGGGTTGTTAAGTCTGAAACTGAAATGTGTCTCATTACTTTCTAGCTTCTCACTTTAATGATATTCCAGTACAAACGTATGAGGCCAAACTGAGGACATTGGGTAACCATCAGTACTTTTGAGAGGTATGAATGTGTGAATCTTGGATGCCTGAGGCTTACTACTTGATACCATACACATATATTCACATAAGTCTCTGATGTCACGTCTTAAAGTCAATTCTGTATAAATCACCCACCTTTTACATGCTTACATTACCAAGAAACAACATGCAAGGATATGCCATTCGTCCGTATTATTACACAATACTCAAGGTTCAATACTTACCTTGTAAATCCAGCAGTTGCAACAGTTTTAGTTCAGGGATGACTCTGTCTGATGCTAGAAGTACACAGCCATTACATGGGTAGGTAAAGATGTGAGAACTGCCTAACATCAAAGTTACTATATGTATGTGCATAGAATGAAGGCTTTAGCCCTTTAGGTAGTGAATGAGTGTGCTGTGTATTGCCTCTTAGCCAGTGTGTGGGCATATTGAGCACTCCTATGTATGCCTACACCCACAGCAGGTGCTGGTTCCCCCTCTGATTCCTCATCTGCATGTGGCTGTGGTGACCTTGCCATTGGTGGTAGGATCTGCGCCCTTCCCTTTGTTGGTCCTGCTGAAGCTGCTTTCTCAGGATGATGTTGTGAAGCATGGCACAGATGATGAATATTTCAGCATATGTATGTGGGTTTTACTGCAGGGCTCCCCCAGATATATCTTGGCACTGGAACTGCGACTTCAGCAGCCCAAACACATGTTCTATGATATTTCTGGTTTGAACGTGTGTCTCATTATGGCATTTTTCAGTGGGTATGTGTGCATTTCTGATGGCCATCATCAGCCACAGTTCCAGTGCATAACCTGCAGCCCCCAGTAAATGACCCTGTGGGATATCACCCCCTAGTGAACATCTGGTACAGTTGGGAGGTGTGCCAGATATGTGAGTCATGGTAACTGCCTTGGTTGCCAGCACACTCATTCAAGATGATTCCCTTAGCATTACACATGACTTGGCAGTTAATACAATGTAAGCTCTTCTTATTTATGTAGAGCTTTCTCTGTTCCCTGGGTGGTGCCTTAATTTCTATATGTGTACAATCTATGGCACCCAGTACTGCAGGGTAGTGTGCTACAGGGTAGAACTCCTGCATATTTGTGGCCCTCTCCTCAGGAGTATGGGGAAATATATGTGGTCACTGGCATGTTGGAGCATAGCATTCAGGAATTGATTGAGGATCCTGTATGCTGATGTCATGACACCCCCAGCATGTCCCCTGTTGGTCTCTGAAAGGTACCTGTAGCTAAAATTCTGTGTGGTACACATACCTTTGTCTCCACTGGTATGGGTTCCCCTCTGTTTGCCCTGGGTCTGAGTTGAGGACGACAGAGGTTGCAGAGTTCCTGTAGTGTGTCTCTATCCACCCTGTAGCACTGTATAATTTCCACCTCATGCAGATTGTGATGAATTAAACAAGGTGTGAAAACTCTTCTCCTTCTTGGAATACAATTAAGATGCTTAAGCTGTAATTAGCATGTCACAGTGTTTACTGTGGCTGTGCGGCTCTACACACCACATAGAGCTGTTTACTGAATAAAACAGTGTGCTACCACGTGCCACAATGCACACACGTTATTAGCTGACCGTGTAGGGTTTATTGAATCAGCCCTTTGGTATACAGTGATTTTTATAAATCATTTGATAAGCATGAAGTATTGTTTTTGTTTTCCTGTCCAAATGATCCTATACCTCTTGGGGCCAGTCAATCACCGCTAAAGTGTAAGTTAGAACAGGAAGAAGAAATTGGTTTATAGCTTGGACTTTGTTCTTAGATGTCAGGGCTATTTTCAATATTAATTTTTGTTTTCAAAAATATTCCTTACTAAGTTTTATTTGCATTTGTTCATGTTTTATTGTCAGTCCTTCATCAGTTTCCAAATATTTATACACTTTCTCCTGTTCAAGTTCCTTTATATCACATTCATATTTTTTGGTGCTACAGATTTCCTGCTTGAAAGGTTGCTTTTGTATATTTATCAAGACCAGATTACTTCTTATATCATTTGAAAAAGTTTTGACTACTTGCAGTTGTGCTTTCAGTTCCTCATCTGATGAATTATACAGTTATAAATCATCCATAAAAGAAGATGAGAAGTCTTTACACTTTATTGTTTTTTTTGGGAGCCAAATTGTAACCATGACCTAATCTGTTAAGTAGTCAGCTTAATGGGTTAAGGGCAAGGCAAAAGAACAACAGCGACAAAGAGCCACCCTGGCATATCCCCCTTTTAATTTTTATCCCTGGGATAATAATTTGTTCTTTATCATGGCTTAGCTGCAGACTGGTTTGCCACTGTTTCATGGTCACTGAAATGTAATTAATCAGTCAGTGTACGGTGTATTTTATACATCTGTAAGCACTCTTTTATCCATGAATGTGGGATGCTGTCAAACACTTTTTTGTAGTCTGTCCATGCAATACAATGCTGTAGATATAGCACACTTGCTGGCTGACAGGTTTAGTGAAAACTTTACCCCTCTGTCCCCCCATCAGTAAATCAGGACATCCCCAGTACCTGCCCATTCCCCTTATATCTATGGAACAGGTCATCACTGCTCTCTCAAAGGCAAAAAATACCGCCTCCATGGGACCCGATAACATCCCAGGCTGCATCCTATGTGAACTCATGCAGGAACTTGCAACACCACTAGGCACCCTATTCAACCAAAGCCTGAGTATTGGCTTAATCCCTGCTGAGTGGAGGACAGCCACTGTCATCACTTTACACAAAGGTGGAGTGTCCACTGATCCGGGAAATTATAGACCCATCAGACTAACTAGCCTGATCTGCAAGGCCATGGAAAGGATTATCTTGGACCTCATCAACAAGGACATTGGCAACCTCCAAACACTTGATCCTACACAGTTTGGCTTCATCAAGGGAAAGTCATGTATGCTAAATTTGGTCGACTTCTTTGAGACATTCACCAAAGCCATGGATGAGGGGAAGACGGTGCACACTGCCTACCTTGACCTAGCCAAAGCCATTGACATTATTCGCCATTCGGCCATAATAGATAAACTCTCTCAACTAGGCATCAATCCATATGTTACCAGATGGGTAGCAAACTGGCTCACTGATAGAACTCACTTAGTCAAAATAGGGGAAGCCACCTCAAGCAGTACACCTGTAACAAGAGGTGTACCCCAGGGTTCGGTCTTGGGGCCTTTGTTATTTGGGATATACCTTTCTAAGGTGCAGGCCAAAACCAGTGGGCTATGGCTGACCAAGTTTGCAGATGACTGCAAGCTGGATGCTGTCATCAATTTCCCTAGTGATGTGGACATCCTCCAAGAGGGTCTCACTCAGACAAATGACTGGTGCCAGAAACATGGCCTTAAGCTGAATACCAAAAAATGCATCATCATCCCCTTTGGGGAGAGTTACATCCACACAAATTATCACATTAATAACAATGTCCTAAGCACTCAATCAGTCATGAGGGATTTGGACATCCAGGTTGTTAGTAACCTGACTTTTGACCATCATGTTGCTTCCATTGTATGGGAAGCTTTCTACATGGTCCACCTCATAAGTAAGGGTATCTCATCCAGGGACAAGGAGGTCATAACATCCCTGTATTCTTCCCTTATAAGGCCCATTATCTACTACAATGCCCCTTATGGCATGTACCTTGCAAAGCACATGCAGCAGCTGGAGAGACCACAGAGGTTCTGCACCAGGAGAATCCAGGTCCTCAAACATCTACCATACACAGATAGGCTAAAAGCCCTATCCCTCTACTCAGTTTCATACAGACTCCTCAGAGGTGACCTCTGTCTGGCATGCAAGGTGTTTACAGACCCCACCTTGATGAGACTGCTGCATATCCGCAAGTCAAGTTCCACTCGAGTAACCCACATGCACGGCCTCAACCTGGTCTGTGACATCAACAAGACTTGTTGGCAGGACAGATTTGTGTCCCAGAGACTTCCCCATCTATGGAATAGACTCCATCTCCACATCAAGCAGAGTATCTCTTTACCCCTTTTTAAGTGCAACCTGGATAACTGGATGGGAAACAGAAAATATTCCCCTGGGTTTCCACCCACGCTCCTGCTGGACAGGGGCATTGGGTGATGATTTGTCTAAACATGAGCTAAACCCTTGACTAGGCTTATAAGGGCCTCAGGGCCAATAGCCTAATAACCTCCTATGATCCTATGAGCCTATGATACTTAGATTCTCCCGTTTTTTACAAATCTCTGTTAAGACTATTAGGTTCATAGGTTCATAGGTTTATACTAGGCTATCTGCCCTAAGGCATTTATAAGCCTAGCCCAAAGTTTTGTGGCTTACGCCACCCCTTATATGAAAAAATACTGTGCCCATTAGTTTGTTGTGCCTCTGTCCAGCAGTGACACAGAGATGATTCCCGGGGTAAACCTACGATCTCCCATCCACAGGTCAAGATTTCTCTTGAACAGAGCCAGCGAGGTGCTCTGCCTCACATGGACCGGGATTTTATTCCACAGCATAGGGAGTCTCTGAGTGATAAATCTATCCCTCCAGCACGTCCTATTTATATCTGTGCTAAGGTTTAATTCGCTTGCTCTAGTGGTTTTGGTGGATTTGGATTTTTTGAGGTGGAGCATGTCCATTAATTCCGGGTTGGACATGGCCTTGTATGTCAGGCACATGTCACCTCTGAGCAGACGGTATGCGACTGAATAGAGCTGGAGTTTCTTCAATCTGGCAGCATATGATAGATTTTGGAGTCCCTTTATCCTTTTGGTGAGGAACTTTTGGGGTCTCTCCAATTGCTGCAGATGTCGGGTGAGATACATCCCGAATGGGGCATTGTACTCGATCATTGGTCTGATAAGTGTAGAGTACAGGGGAACAATGACCTCACTAGATCTGGATGTGAATCCCTTCATGATCAGGTGGGCAATGTAGAAGGTCTTTCTAACCACTTTAGCAACGTGAGTGTCAAAAGAAAGGCCACTGTCAACCTGGGTCCCCAGGTCCCTGATAACCTCTTCTGTGCTTAGTGGATTGCCACCTATATGGTAGCTTGGGGTTATCTTGTTTTTCCCGAAGGGTATGACTATACATTTTTTGGCATTTAACTTCAGGCCATGGCTCTGGCACCAGCTATCTGTTTCCGTGAGTCCCTTCTGAAGGATATCCGTGCCCGATGCACTTTCCACTATGGCGCCCAGTTTGCAGTCATCTGCAAACTTTGTCAGCCAAAGTCCTCCCATGTTGGCTTGTACTTCTGAGAAGTAGATGCCGAACAATAGGGGGCCAAGGACCGAGCCCTGTGGGACACCACTTGTGACTGGCTTGGAGTCTGACATAGCGCCAGCAACTCTAACCCTGTGGGTTCTGTCCTTAAGCCAGTTTGCAACATATGGGTTTACATTTAAGCTGGTAAGTTTTTCTACAATACCCGAGTGGGGTATTGTGTCAAAAGCCTTTGCAAGGTCAAGGTAGGCTGTATGGACTGCCTTTCCCTCATCAATGGCCTTGGTGACTTTTTTGAAGAAGTCGACCAAGTTCAAAAGGCATGATCTGCCCTTGAAGAAGCCAAACTGGGTTGGGTCCAATGTCTGCAAGTCCCCTATATCTTTGTTTATGAGCTCCATTATGATCCTCTTCATAGCTTTGCAGACTAGACTTGTTAAGCTTATGGGGCGGTAATTACCAGGGTCCGTAGAGGCACCGCCTTTGTGGAATGGGACCACAGTTGCCGTACGGCACTCCTTGGGCACGTATCCTGTGGTAAGGCTGAGATTAAACAGCTGCCTTATGTGCGGGTGTAATTCCTCATTTAGCTCATGTAGCACACAGCTGGGGACACCATCTGGTCCCATTGATGCTGTGTTTTTAGCTTTAGAGAGAGCAGCTTTCACCTGCATATTTTGAGATGTCTGGGAGGCTACACTCCGCTGGGATAGTTATCTCTCCTTTAGGGGGGGAGAGGGGGGTGAAGTTTGCACTGAACCTGTCTGCCAGTATGTTGGCAATGTCTGTGGGTTCAGTGATTTTTGTATCATTTTGGACTAATTCTGAGCATATCTGGGAGTTTCCACCCAGGTTCCTAACATAGCTGAAAAAGGCCTTATGATTGTCCTTTGAATCCATGGCAATTTTTCTCTCAAAATTGGCCTTAGTTGATTTTATGAGTGCTCGTATTTTTTTACTAATAATGATCAGGGTAACTTCCCTTTTATGGATTTTGTTCTATCATGTAATAGCTTTCTCCTCTTATTGTAAAGTTTATTAATGGCTGGGGTCCACCAGACTGGACATTTGCCCTTTGTGGAAAGAGTCTTGGTTTTATTTGGGATTGCCTGAGCCATGCAGTCCTGGAGGTGTTCATAGAAGGCATTTGTAAGGGCTTCCGCAGCTTGGGTTGTGGTTTCCACTGGCTCAGGGGCCTTGAAGGATACCACACCAGTTTTGAGTAGTGTGAAGTTTGCTTTAGAGAAGTTCTTCACTGTGGTCTTTTTTGTTTGGGGTGGGGGCGGGATGTGGATTTCCAGTGAGATTAGTTTATGATCAGATCTCACCAATGAGGGATATACTTCCGGTGTGGAGCATTTTGTCCCCATGTTAGTGATAATGAGATCTAGTATATTTTCTCCTCTCGTGGGAACAGTGACTAGCTGTTCCATGGCATTTGAATTTATGAACTCCAGGAACCATTGGGCTAGAAAGTTAGGGCTTGAGTAATGTTCCCAGTCTATATTCGGGTAATTGAAGTCACCCAATATGATGGTGTTTGGAGATACATTTATACCCTCCAGTGTCTTCAGGAAGGCTGTGTGGGGTTTCTGAGTTTGAGAGGGTGGCCTGTAGCATGCTACAATTTGTAGAGCAGTTTTGCCTGTGGTTAGTTGCACCTGGATGGTTTCCGAAGCTTCGTGCGTTGCCACCAACCTGGAGGTGTGGGTATCCTTTATGAATATGGATACACCCCCTCCTTTTGTGGTGTGGTCCGGTTTTTGGGGCCGGAACGCATGATATGAGGTAAAACCTAATAGTGCCAGGGTGCTCTCAGGAGCCTTGAACCAGGTTTCAGTTACAGCACAGACATCGATGTTCTCCATACTGAGAAGGGCCTCGAGTGCGTGCATTTTGAGATTTAGACTTCTGGCATTGAGCAGCATTACCCTCAGTTTCTTCCCATTTTTGTTTTCTAGGGTGGTAGGTTTAGAATTTGAGCCTTGCCTAAAAAGGCACTATGGGGTGGCAAGAGCCTTAGCCAATATCCGGAATCCCAGGGGTGACAGGTGCAAGCCGTCCCTTGCAAAGCAGCGTGGCTTGTCAAGCATGTCATCCCAGGCAGACAGACACTGGATCCCCTTTGAATTACACCAGACATTAAGCCAATTGTTAAAGCTGATCATCTTGTCTCTATATTGTGGCATCATTCTTGGTGAAGGAAGGATACTGCTCAGGGTCAGGGTCATACCTGCCTGGGCTACATAATCAGAGAGCTCCTCTAGTTTTTTTCATGTAGTCCAGGGAGGTACGTCTCAGGTCGTTCACACCAGCATGGACAATGACTGTGTCATATTTGTACTTGCCGTGGAGTGACCCGAGTGCTTGTGTTATGTGGCGGATTCTAGCGCCCGATAGGCAGCTTACTGTGACC
This sequence comes from Protopterus annectens, assembly GCF_019279795.1. Lineage (NCBI taxonomy): Eukaryota > Metazoa > Chordata > Ceratodontiformes > Protopteridae > Protopterus > Protopterus annectens. The sequence goes on from NC_056733.1 coordinate 1,157,069,495, forward strand.
CTCTCCTTGTTCAGCCTGGTGAGTGGGACGTCAGTGTGTCTGACTATGGAGTCACCTATGACAAGTATGTTTGGTGTTGTATTTGGCCTTAAGGGCTGTGACTGCTTTGCACACTGATTTTGTGGTTTATGTGTTGCTTGTGGGGTGTCTTGAGGTAGCAGTTGTTTGGGTGTCTGCTTTGGAGGCCTCTGCTGTTTAGGTAAATTTTTACTCAGGGCCTCTGAGTATGTCTTTGTGTGTTTATGTGTTTGATTCAGTGGTGTGGTAGCATTATGTGAGGCTGGTTTTGTGGTGTGTGTAGTTGCCTTCTCCTCCTGTCTGGTCTTGCCAGTCCTGAGTTGAGAGAGCTCAGCCTCCAGTTTGGCTAAATAGCTGCATCTCTCACAAGTATTTGTGTTATGTGGGAGGAGGAGAGGGTTGTCTGTGTACATGAGGCAATTGTAACATTGCCTCAATATTCCCAGATTCACCAAATGGGCAGTAGAGGACGCCAGCATCTGGCCCTTCGACATGCTAGAAAAATTAAGAAGTTAGGTATGAGACTGAATAAGAGAGGACTTAGTAAAGAAGTGGGTACTCCTGGGGGGGGTTCGCAAGTGAGGGACTTTGTATAATATAGAAGAGACAAGTGCTGAGTTTTTTTTTTTTTTTTTTGAGAAAAAAAAAAAAAAAACTTTTAGGAACAAGTGCTGCGCTTTTTAGTCAAGGGATATACTGTTTAGGTTACTAGTAGAGCAGTTCTATGGGAAAAAATGAAGAACAGACTTAATGGAGCCAGAAAAAGTTTAACCTTGTTAAACCGGCGCTGCCCGATGCTGCTCTAGTGGCAACTCTGCTTAAAAGGCTAAAGCACGCTAAAGCGTGCTTTATAGCAGGGGGCTGGAAAAGGCAGGAAATGACCCAAAATAGCCACTGAACTACAAGTTACTGTCTTAAACCACTCCTCTGAAGACAAACAGGCAGCTCAGTACTCCCCACTGCCACTGGTGAGTAAAGAAACTTCCCCCTGACCAAACAAAGAAAACGGAGAAGTACAGGAACCAAGACAAAGCCCAGGGATCAGCAAATTCTGATCACTGGAACAAACTAGCCAGGAAAGTTAGGAGAACAAGAACATTTTTTGTTTTTTTCAAGTTTTTTTTCACAGACAGAACAGAAAACACAATAAATGCTTTGCTTTTCGATTAAATGCTATCAAAAGCTAGTACACTTGAGTGTATTAGCCTGTAGTTTAACTTTTAAGCAAACTTAAACTAAGAAGTGCAACCAACAATTAAAGCTTATAAAAACAGGAAAAACAGGTAATACCACTATAAAATAGACAGAAACAGTCGTCGAATGACACAAAAGGTCTGAAAATGCAAGAAAAAATACTTAAAATCTGGAAAGTTGCTTTTTCTGTCCTCTGCTGCTCTAGGAACTCTGCTGGATACCACGAGGAGCTGTGCTGAGTTCTCTACAGCCAGAAAAGCCTGCCAAAGCGTGCTTTATAGCATGGGGCTGGAAAAGGCAGGAAATGACCCAAAATGGCCACTGAACTACAAGTTACTGTCTTAAACCACTCCTCTGAGGACAAACAGGCAGCTCAGTACTCCCCACTCCCACTGGTGAGTAAAGAAACTTCCCCCTGACCAAGAAAAGAAAATGGAGAAGTACCGGAACCAAGACAAAGCCCAGGGATCAGCAAAATCTGATCAATGGAACAAACTAGTCAGGAAAGTTAGGAGAACAAGAAAATTTTTTTGTTTTTTTCAAGTTTTTTTTTTCACAGACAGAACAGAAAACACAATAAATGCTTTGCTTTTCGATTAAATGCTATCAAAAGCTAGTACACTTGAGTGTATTAGCCTGTAGTTTAACTTTTAAGCAAGCTTAAACTAAGAAGTGCAACCAACTATTTAAAGCTTATAAAAACAGGAAAAACAGGTAATACCACTATAAAATAGACAGAAACAGTCGTCGAATAACACAAATGGTCGAAAAATGCAAGAAAAAATACTTAAAATCTGGAAAGTTGCTTTTTCTGTCCTCTGCTGCTCTAGGAACTCTGCTGGATACCAACAAGAAATTATTCTTTGTTCCAAATGACTGTCTTTTATTACCCTTTTGCTCTATTGCCATGATTGAGTTTTCTTCTAAATGTCTATAAGCTATTGGGATCAATTCTAGTATATAGCTCATATTCAAGACAAGTTATTGGTCTTTAGTTCTGAGAGTAGCCTGTAGGTTCATTCTTAAGGAGGAGTATAATTTTTTCATATTGTTAACCAGGTTGGTGTCTGCTTGGGATGTGCATATAAATAGTTCATATTCAGGGCTACATTTTGTGTAAAGATATTAATACTGTTAGACAGAATTTAGGGATCTAGGCCTAGGGTTTTCCAGTTGGGAGCTTTTTTAAATTTTTTTCAATTTTTCTGACCGGTACTTCATCCCATCTAATATCCTGTACATTTGAACTTTTTACTGTTTCTTTTACTTCTTCTGTCATTCAGCAACTTTGTTATGTATCACAGGATCTTCTTAGATATTTCTCCAAAATGAGTCTATTTCTTCTCTTTTTGGTGGTATTGCTATTCCTTTTGCCTTGTTTCCCAGCTCTCTATAAAACTTTTTTGGGTCATCAATGAATTGTTCATTTGGTATTTTTCTGTTACATTTATCTGCATATCTTCTAACTTTTTCTGCCTGTGCTGATATTTTTAGTTTTTTATTTGCAATAGTATATGATAAATCCTGGTCTGTTCTGATACTGTGCATTGCTTTTATAACTTCTGTCTTTCTAAGTATTTTTGCTGATCTATTCCCTCAACCGTAAGAGTGACACTTCTTGTTTTAATTGCTTTATAGTTTTATTCATTCAATATTTGGATGATGGCATTTGATTTCTTCCCTTCCTTTCCCTTATTGCCCTGTGTTTTCTGGTAAGACTTTATCTGATATTAATTTAGCTGCACAGTAACATATCCTATTTACTTCTGTCATATTGCATGAATTTCTATGAACAGTCTTGATTACTGTGTTCATTTGTTTTATCAGACTTCTAACAATTTGGGTATTATTGACTTTCCCTAGTCTTTTTTTCATTGACCTGAATATGTCTATCCATCTCTATTAAATCAAGCAACTCTTCCCTTAGATCCTTTTCTTCTAAACTAAGGGCATATTCTTTGTTCTGTCTTTCCCATGGGCATTCTACAGAAAGTTCCAGAACATCTTCCTGTGTTCAAGAATTTTTATTAAATTAAAACACATGGAGATATTACAAACATTCTAATGTAAGTTTTGAGTAGATAACTATATACAGTATTTACATTTGGCCTAATATGAGGAATATTTTACAAAAAATAAAAATAAAACTGTTCAGTTACCAATACGGATAAATGGGGAGGGTTGCGTCAGGGAGGGCATCCGGCATAACATTTTGCCAAATCATACATGCGGACAACAGTACAGATATACATACTGGATTGGTTGAGGCCCGGGTTAACAATGACTGCCACCAGTATTGTTGGCCAACAGGGTGCTGGTGCAAATTGGGCTACTGTTGGCTGAAGGAGAAGAGGGGAAAGGCATGCCCGAAGGCAGGTAAAGGCTAGGATTGTGATAGTGAGGGTCGGAACTTTGAATGTTGGCAGTATGACTGGTATAGGGAGAGAGCTAGCTGATAGTTGGTATATTGTGTGTGCAAGAGACCAGATGGAAAGGGAGCAAGGCTAGGTGTATCGGAGGCGGGTTCAAATTGTTTTATCATGGTGTGGATGGGAGGAGAAATGGTGTAGGGGTTATCCTGAAGGAACAGTATGCTAAGAGTGTTTTGGAGGTGAAAAGAGTGTCAGATAGAGAAGTGTTTATGAAGCTGGAAATTGATGGTGTACCGATGAATGTTGTTAGTGCATATGCTCCACAAGTTGGGTGTGTGATGGATGAGAAAGAAAAATTCTGGAGTGAGTTGGATAAAGTGGTGATGACTGTACCCAAGGGCGAGAGACTGGTAATTGGAGCAGATTTCAATGGGCATGTTGGTGGAGGGAACAGAGGGGATGAGGAAGTGATGGGTAGGTATGGTGTTAAGCAAAGGAATGCAGAAGGTTAGATGGTGTGGATTTTGTGAAAAGGATGGACATGGCTGTGGTGAATACATATTTTAACAAGAGGGAGGAGCATAGGGTGACATACAAGAGTGGAGGAAGATGCACACAAGTGGATTATATCTTATGTAGAAGGGCCAGTCTGAAGGAGATTGGAGACTGTAAAGTGGTGGCAGGTGAAAGTGTAGTTAGGCAACATAGGATGGTGGTTTGTAGGATGACATTGGTGATCAAGAAGAGGAAGATGAGTTTGAGGGCAGCACCAAGGATCAAATGGTGAAAATTGAAAAAGGGTAATTGTGAGGTGCAGTTCAGGGAAGAGTTAAGACAGGCACTGGGTGGCAGTGAAGAGTTACCGAATAGCTGGGTAACTACAGCAGAGTTAGTAAGAGAGATGGCTAGAAAGGTGCTTGGTGTGACATCTGGAAAGAGGAAGGAGGACAAGGAGACCTAGTGGTGGAATGAAGAAGTACAGGAGAGTATACAGAAAAAGAGATTGGCGAAGAAGTAGTGGGATTGTCAGAGAGATGAAGACAGTAGACAAGAGTATAAGGAGATGAGGTGCATGGCAAAGAGAGAGGTGGCGAAGGCTAAGGATAAGGCATATGAAGAGTTGTATGAAAGGTTGGACACTAAGGAGGGAGAAAAGGACCTGTACCGATTGGCTAGACAGAGGGACCGAACTAGTAAAGATGTACTTTGAGGGGCTGATGAATGAAGAGAATGAGAGGGAGAGAAGGTTGGATGAAGTGCGGATAGTGAATCATGAAGTGCAGTGGATTAGCAAGGAGGAAGTAAGGATAGCTATGAAGAGGATGAAGAATGGAAAGACTGTTGGTCCAGATGACATACCTGTGGAAGCATGGAGGTGTTAAGGTAAAATGGCAGTGGAGTTTTTAATTAGATTGTTTATGTAAAGTGAGAGGATGACTGAGGAATGGAGAAAAAGTGTTTTGGTACCAATTTATAAGAATAAGGGTGATATGCAGAGCTGTAGTAACTACAGACGGATTAAATTGATCAGTCACAGTATGAAGTTATGGGAAAGAATAGTGGAAGCTAGGTTAAGAAGGAAGGAGATGATTAGTGATCAACAGTATGGTTTCATGCCAGGAAAGAGCACTACAGATGCAATATTTGCTCTGAGAGTGTTGATGGAGAAGTACAGAGAAGGTCAGAAGGAGTTGCATTGTGTCTTTGTGGACTTAGAGAAAGCATATGACAGGGTGCCTAGAGAGGAGATGTGGTATTGTATGACAAAGTCGGGAGTGTCAGAGAAGTATGTAAGAGTGGTACAGGATGTGTGCGAGGGTAGTGTGACAGCGGTGAGGTCTGCAGTGGGAGTGACAGATGCTTTTAAGGTGGAGGTGGGATTACATCAAGGATCAGCTCTGAGCCCTTTCTTATTTGCAATGGTGATGGACAGATTGACAGATGAGATCAGACAGGAGTCCCTGTGGACTATGATGTTTGCAGATGTTTGCATTGTGATCTGTAGTGAGATTAGGGAACAGGTGGAGGAGACCCTGGAGAGGTGGAGATATGCTCTAGAGAGAAGAGGACTGAAGGTCAGCAGGACTAAGACAGAATATATGTGTGTGTGAATGAGAGGAACGATAGAGGAATGGTGAGGGTGCAGGGAGTAGAGGTGGTGAAGGTGGATGAGTTTAAGTACTTGGGATCAGCAGTTCAGAGTAATGGTGAGTGTGGAAGAGAGGTGAAGAAGAGAGTACAGGCAGGATGGAGTTGGTTGAGAAGAGTGTCAGGAGTGATTTGTGACAGACGAGTACCAGTAAGAGTGAAAGGGAAGGTCTACAAGAGGGTAGTGAGACCAGCTATGTTATATGGGTTGGAGACAGTGGCATTGACAAAAAGGCAAGAGTCAGAGCTTGACGTGGCAGAGTTGAAGATGTTAAAAGTTGCACTGGGTGTGACGTGGATGGACAGGATTAGGAAAAGGTATATTAGAAGGTCAGCCCAGGTTGGAAGGTTTGGAGACAAAGCCAGAGAGGCAAGATTATGTTGGTTTGGACATGTGCTGAGGAGGGATGCAGAGTATATTGGGAAAAAGATGCTAAGGATGAAGCTGCTAGGTAACAGGAAAAGCGGAAGGCCTAAGATAAGGTTTATGGATGTGGTGAGAGAGGGCATGCCGGTGATTGGTGTGACAGATCAAGATGCAGAGGACAGGAAGAAATGGAAACAGTTGATCCACTGTGGCGACCCGTAACGGGAGCAGCCGAAAGAAGAAGTTCCCAATATACATTCAAAATATTTAAAGAACATTCCGTCAAAATTATAGAGAATGAGTTGTAAGAGTTTCTATTAAATCAAGAACATTGATCCAAGGATTATCAGTCCATTTCCTGGGGTAAATTCTTGTTTCCTTGACTTTTAATTCTGTGAAAGCTGATTCTTCCAATAATAAAAGGATCTCTTCAAAGGTGGGTGGTGCAGATGATTTCCATTTTCTAGTTAAACATTTTCTTGCCACTGCTAAAATAGTCAGAAGGAGGTAAAAAGTGTTTCTCATCACAGTATTCATGACATTTACAGTCACTAGAATTAGGGGTTTGGATAAAGTAAATGTATCTGAAGATAAAGCTTGACAAAATTTACCTGTATCAACCCAATACTTATTAATTTGAATACAACTGTAAATAATGTGTCCCCAATCAGTTGAACATTCCATAGAGCATCTCCAACAAACAACAGTGGCATATGATTGTATTTTAGCAACTTTAATGGGAGTAAAAAAGCTCTGTGTAAGAATTTCCACGTAAAGATTTTCCACATTTGGAGATTGGAAGTTAATTTCCAGAGAATAGTAGATTGGATTTGACTTCTGGGGACAAATTTAAAATTTGACCTTTATCAATAAATTTCCAAAATTTTTGTTTGGGTATAGTTTTGTAGTTTATTAGAATTTTGTAAAGATTAGATATTAAGTTAGGTCAATTTTGATTGTTGTATATGAGATTTTGAATATGAAGAATCATCTTAGGTTTAGCTTTAAATGAAGAGTTATTTATTATTCTACAAAGATCTTGAGCGTGAGAAAGAATACTATGTAAAATAATCCAGAGTCTGAGATATTATAAATATTCTTTATTTCATGAGACTTTAACACTGTTAAATATTTTATGCATTGTTGCCAGCAAATTAATTGTTTTGAATCCCAGTCTTGAAAGACATTTTTGTGAATTCTGTTGGTAAATGTTTTTAGAAATCCTGAAGGGTATTAATATATCCCACCAGAGTTTTACATCTAGGTTAGAGTTTATAAATGTTCTAAAATTACTATGAATATGATTTACTATGTTTAATTTTGTAGGTTTTGCAATATTATATTGTAAATTAATACCAATTATATACCATAGATTGACATTTTGATTATCTACTAAAAGATTACCAGCTAATTTATTTTCATTAAAAAGAATGATTGCATGTAGGGATTTCCAGGCAGATAAGAAATTAGGATCTAACCAGTTAATAGCTAATTTGAGAATGGAAGCTTTAATATAAGAATCAAGATCTGGAAAGTTTATTCCCCTTGTTCCCAGGGTCTGATGTGATGATAAAGTGCAATTCTATTTCTTTTTTGGTACCATAAGAAATTTAATAAGATTTTGTTAAAGTCATTTAATATCTTTTTACTTGGAAACATAGGAATGGCTTGAACAATATAATTTATCTTTGGGAGTATGGTCATCTTTATTAATTGTAGTCTGTCTTCAAAATTTAAAAACAATTTGTTCCATTTTTCTATTAGTGATTTTATAGTAGATAAAATGTTTGTATAGTGTGGTTACAGTTGTATTTATATTCTCACATAAAGTTATTCCTAAGTAGTTTATGGAAGATACTACTGTGCCAATTATATGATTTGAGTTACAATATGTGTTATGTTTTCTATTTAATATCATATGTCTAGATTTTTTATTACTTATTCTTAAACCTGAATTAAGATAAAATTTAGCAGTTTGTAAATCTAATTCTTTGAGAGATTCTTCTGAAACTCTCAGAGTTAGAAGAATGTCATCTACAAAAAGCATGCTTTTAGAGTTGAATTGGCCATGTATTTTAATACCAGTTATTTTTGGGGATTGACGAATAGTAATTGCAAATATTTCAGTGGCTAAGGGAAATAGAATATGAGATAAAGGACAGCACTGTTTAGTTCCTTTGATAATTTTAATGGTTTCTGAAGTAAATGTGCCAAGTTTTACAAAACAAGGTTGTTACTATATAGACTTTTTATCAAATGTACAAATTGAGAGGGAAAATCAAAAATTTCTAGTGATTTAAAAAGAAAGTTACACTGTAATGTGTCAGACACTTTTTCAATAGCAAGGGCAATTAAAAGAGCCTCTTGATTATCTCTATTAATAACATATATAAGAGTGAGAATCCTTTGAATGTTGTCATGTGTTTATTGTAAATGAAGACTGTTTGATCTTCATGTATAAGTTTAAGGATTTCTTGATCATATTTACTAAAATGGATGTAAAGGTTTTATAATCATTGTTAAGAAGTGAAATAGGTCTATATGAACTGCACAAATATTAATTTTTATTTTCCTTTAGAATAGGAGTAATTAGAAAATATCTCCAGGAGGGAGGAACCAAATGTTGAGAATGTTGAGACCATCCAGGTGCAATTAACCATAGGCAAGACTGCTCTGCAATTTGTAGCATGTTACAGGCCACCCTCTCAAACTCAGGAACCTCACATGGCCTTCCTGAAAACAATGGAGGGGATAAATGTATCTCCAAACACCATCATACTAGGTGACTTCAACTACCCTAATATAGACTGGGAACACTACTCAAGCCCAAACACTCTAGCCCAAAGGTTCCTGGAGTTCATAAACTCAAATGCCATGGAACAACTAGTCACCATCCCCACAAGAGGAGAAAACATACTTGATCTCATCATCACGAACATGGGATCACAATGTTCAACACCGGAAGTATACCCCTCACTGGTGAGATCAGATCATAAACTAATCTCGCTGGAGGTCCTCATCCCTACCACCTGAAATAAAAAGACCACAGTGAAAAACTTCTCAAAAGCCGACTTCACACTTCTAAAAACTAGTGTGGTCTCCTTTAAGGCCCCTGAGCCAGTGGTAAACATTACTCAAACCGCTGAATCACTTACAAATGCCTTCTACCAGCACCTACAGGACTGCATGGATCAGGCAATCCCAAACAAAACTAAGACTCTTTGTACCAAAGGCAAGCGCCCAGTCTGGTGGACCCCAGCCATAAACAAGCTCTACAACAAAAGGAGGAAGCTACTACAAGATAGAGCAAAATCCTTGAAAGGTAAGACACCTTTGATCATTATAAGTAAAAAACTAAGAGCTCTCATAAAATCATCCAAGGCAAATTTTGAGAGAAAAATCGCCAAGGACTCAAAAGACAATCATAAGGCCTTCTTTAGCTATGTTAGAAACCTAGGAGGAAACTCCCAGATATGCTCAGAATTAGTTCAAAATGATGTGAAGATTACTGAACCTACACACATTGCCAACATACTGGCTGACAGGTTCAGTGCAAACTTCTCCCCTCCCCAAAAGGAGAGATATCTATACCAGAGGATTGTAGCCCCCAAACATCTCCAATGCCCAGGTGAGAACTGCTCTCTCCAAAGCAAAAAACACAGCATCCATGGGACCGGATGGTGTCCCCGGCTGTGTGCTCCACGAACTCAATGAGGAATTAAACCCGCAGTTAGGACAGCTGTTTAATCTTAGCCTCACCTCAGGATACGTACCCAAGGAGTGGCGCATGGCGACTGTGGTCCCACTTCACAAGGGCGGTGCCTCCACCGACCCTGGAAATTACCGTCCCATTAGCTTGACAAGCCTTATCTGCAAAGCCATGGAGAGGATCATAATGGAACTCATAAATAAAGACATAGGGAACTTGCAGACTTTGGATCCAACCCAGTTTGGCTTTGTCAAAGGCGGATCATGCCTTTTAAACTTGGTTGACTTTTTCGAGACAGTCACCAAGGCCATTGATGAGGGAAAGGCAGTTCATACAGCCTACCTTGACCTTGCAAAGGCCTTCACACAATACCCCACTCAGGTATCATCGAAAAACTCATCAGCTTGAATGTAAACCCATACATCACAAGATGGGTTGCAAACTGGCTAAGTGACAGAACCCACAGGGTCAGAGTTGCTGGAGCCATGTCAGACTCAAAGCCTGTCACAAGTGGTGTCCCACAGGGCTCAGTCCTGGGTCCACTCTTGTTCGGCATCTACTTTTCTGAAGTACAAGCAAACACAGGAGGGTTATGGCTGACAAAGTTTGCAGATGACTGCAAACTGGGCCATAGTCGAAAACACATCTGACACAGATATCCTTCAGAAGGGCCTCACAGAAATGGATAACTGGTGCCAGAGCCATGGCCTAAAGTTAAATCCCAAGAAATGCATAGTCATACCCTTCGGGAAAAACAAGGTTACCCCTAGCTACCATATAGGTGGCAATCCACTGAGCACAGAAGAAGTCATCAGGGATCTGGGGACCCAGGTTGACAGTAGCCTTCGTTTGACACTCATGTTGCTAAAGTAGTTAGGAAAACCTTCTACATTGCCCACCTGATCATGAAGGGATTCACATCTAGATCAAGGGAGGTCATCGTCCCCCTGTACTCATCACTCATTAGACCTATAATTGAGTACAATGCCCCATTCGAATGTATCTGACCCGACACCTGCAGCAGCTGGAAAGGCCCCAAAAGTTCCTCACCAAAAGGATAAAGGGTCTCAAAATATGTCTTATGCTGCCCGACTGAAAGAACTCCAGCTCTATTCAGTCTCATACCGCTTGCTCAGAGGTGACCTGTGCCTGACATATAAGGCCATGTCAAACCCTTATTTGATGAATATGCTTCACCTCAAAAAATCTAGATCCCTCAGAACCACAAGGGCGGAGACTTAAACCTTGACACGGTTATTAATAGAACGTGCTGGAGGGACAGATTCATCACCCAGAGACTCCCTATGCTGTGGAACAAAATCCCGGTACATGTGAGGCAGAGCACCTCGCTGGCCTTGTTCAAGAGGAATCTTGACCAATTGATGGGGGATCGCAGATATACCCCAGGGATTACTTCAGTGTCACTGCTTGACAGAGGCACAGCAAAATAATAGGCATAGTTTTATTCAAACTAAAGGGGTGGTGAAAGCCAAATAACTATGGGCTAGGCTTATAAATGCCCTTGGGCAGATAGCCTAGTATGAACCTATGAACCTATGAACCTATGAATTACATTTAGAGCATTGTAAAATAAAGGTAAGGCAGGAGTTGGTAATAATTTATATACTTCATTTATGATTCCATCCATTCCAGGGGCTTTATTATTTTTGCTTTGCTTAATTTTATCAACTATCTCTTTTAATTAAATTTGTTTTTGTAAGTCTAATTTTATTTTCTCTGGTAATTTGTTTATATTAGCTAAATTTATATCAATATCTATAGAAGTTTAGTTAAGAGGAATGTTAGTTTGAAGATCAGAATAATGATGTTTAAAAGCATCAAGAATATCACTAATATCTGAAACTGCTCTGTTACATTTACCCTCATGTATAATTTTTGTGATACTATTTTCAGAGGATTGTTTTTTATTCTCATTGATAAACTATGTAAATGTTTAGGAGACATTGAGTATGAGTTAATTTTCAATTTTTCTAAAGCTAAATTGGTTTTGTGTGTTAATATTTCATTTTATTTTTTATTTAGTTGATCTATTCCCATTTTCTTTGCGGATGCATCAATGGAATCATCTGTGTTTATATCAATTAATTGTTGTTGTATAGTTTGCAGTTCTGATTCACATTCTTTGGCTTTGTTTTTTACCATGAAATAATTTTGCCAAATAAAAAAGCATTTAATGCATCCCATAAAATTACTGTATTTGTATCTTCTAAGAGGTTAGTTTCTAGAAAATAATTTATTTCTGAATGTAGCCATGGTTTGAATTGCTTTAAATTAATAATATAAGCAGGAATTCTAGTTGTTGGGTTAAGTTTTTTAAAGTCAGATTCCATTTTAAGAATAAGAGAATTGTGATCTGAAAAAGAACATGGGAAAATTGTAAAATTAATTACTTTAGTGTTTAGATCTTGGGATATGTAAAGTTTATCAATTCTAGTTTGAGTATTGAATCTATAATCTCTTTGTGAATATGATAAAGAGGTAATTTATTTGTAAATAAAGATGTCAATCAAATTTAAGCTACTCATCCAGTTTTATGCGCTTTTCCTATTGGAGATAAACAAATAGATCTACTATTTGTGGTCTCAGAATTATCTATAATGCAATTAAAATCTCAACTCAGAATAAGGACCCCTTTTTGAATTGTATTGATTAGATTTATATGTTTCCTTACTGCTGCCATTCCTATACCTGGAAACCAGTAACTATTAGCTAGAGTCCAGATTCTATTATTATATTTTATTATTACTATTGTTAGTAATCCTTCCTTATCTTCATATTTGAATATGATTTGGGGCATAGTGATACTTTTTTCCATAATATGATGGGACCTCTTGTTTTTTCTTATAGGATAAGTGAGATAATATTGTATATTCCTTGGGATTCCACATGAATTCATTGTTAGCCTTAAAATGGGATTCTTGTAAAAATAATACTTATATCTTGTTGATTTTTAAGTATTTTAAAGGATTGACTCTTTTCCTTGGATTACTTAACCCATTTACATTTACAGATAGTAAAGTTAATTCCATTTAGTATATTGCATTTGAATGAGGACTATTAGTGAAATTAAACAAAACTGAAAGTTGTATAATATTATTAATAATTATTATAGATAATGATATTGATAATATACATATTCTTCCTATGCTAGAGTGGTAATGATAGTTTATCTTAGGCCAGACAGATAAAAAGAAAAATACATTATAATTAAATAGATATTTCATAGTAAATAAATTAATCATAAAACCCAACTTCAAACATGGAGTGAAAGTCACCCCTAATCTGATAGATGTGAGTAACTCTATCAGATTATCCAAGGAACCAAAAGATGAATCAAACAAGGTGAGCTTGAGCTCCGATATGAATACAGGAGAAAATAATAATAGAAGTTAATTGAATTAAGGTTAATAATAGAAGGAAGTGATTTATATCCCATTTTTCTTATGCAAAAATGTGAAAAAGAGTTTGTGTGACTAGCCCTTTTTACAATGATAAAATAACTATATCTAACCATAACTAATAATAAACATTGTATCAAGATGAATACATGCATATAACATTACTTAAAAGTCACATGACATCTAATTATAAAATTAAAGATTACTAAGTAGTAGTATACAATTTGATATGAAAAGGTTGCTGAAGGTTGGATCACACAAACGATAAATCCTCAGCTATCCACACAAGTTTATTCCAAATCACAGTATAACAATTCGTTAAGCGCTTTCATCTGAATACCAGACTTCTTCAGAACATATTCCTCAGTTCATTGATTGCTTATATACATGTCATCTGATTCAAATTTTGGCGCCAAAAAACATAATTACATATAATACTTCCTACCATATATCCTAACATATAAATATTATTATTACATTAATTCCTGCAGTGCTATAATCTATAAAACTGTATTGCAATATATAAATAAATACATTATATAAATATGTAAAATTACAATAAGCTTAAAATATACTTAAAATATTAATATGCTAAAATGTGTACTTTAGGGCACTAACATAATGCTGTCATTCCTACTTAGTGGGAATCATACTACCTTAAATTTAATCAGTAGCTTAAATGCTATAAATGATTGTTGATTATTGATTGATTCAACCATATTAGTGCAATATTTTGTACAGAAAATATATACAGAACAATATATACAACATAACCATGTATTGGTGAGAATATAAATAAAAACTCATCTGATCCTTCATATCATTTCTTCCTCTTATGGGCATTTTCATATTTTCTCACTTCCTATTTGTAGAAATGGCTTGATGCTGATATTATCATTAATACCCGGAAAGTTTGTAGCATCTAAAATAATCTGCCATCTACTTTCTTTTAGTCCCAATAATGTTTTCATATTCCCCCCATATGGTGTATGTTCAACCTTGTCTATAATGTAAAACAAAAATTTGTGACTATCATTTGTATTCACCATATGTCTATATAATGCATTTCTACTATCTTTTTTACTAATAGCATATTGGTGCTCGTATATACGTCTTTTAAACATTCTCTCTGTCTTACCTATGTAGAATGCTGGGCATTCTACACAGGTGGCTGCATAAGTCACATATGTAGATCTACAATTACCACTGATACTTGGTAAGAATGTGCAATTGATGTTTTGTAACCTGGTACCTTTACATACTTTGATATATTGACATTGTTTGCAATGTCCATTTGTTGTATGTTTGTTATTCTTACTACTGTCCCCTTAGATCTTTCGAGAAGTTTTTTGATGTTGAATCCTGTTTTGTAAACAATTTTTATATCCATTCCTAGTATCGTCATGCTCTCTCTGTTTACTACAAACTGGTTCCATCTCTCCTTTAAACTTGCTTCGATGTGTGTAACAACCGGAGAATATGTCAATACACATACTCTTGAACTGTGCTCCTCTAATCTTTGTTCTCTTTGAATATTTATGTTGGTGTCCCCCAACACTGGTTTATATTTCTTACCCCATTCCTCTATAATGTACTGATTGATCCCTTTAAGGGTTTGTTTGGGGTATCCACGATTCAAGAACATAGTATTCATTAGTTCTATTTCTTTCAACATCATTTCCTTAGTAGAACACATCCTTGCTGCTCTTATACATTGTCCTTTGTATATATTTTTAAATATGTGTTTAGGATGGTTACTGGTATAGGACAAGTAATCATTAGAAAATGTTTCTTTTCTGTAGATACATGACTTGAAACCTGTTTCTCCATGACTGATAAATGTATCTAAATATGCTATCCCATCATTATTTATAGCATATGTGAATCTTAAAAACTCTGTTGTGTTATTAAGGAGCAGCATGAGTTGGGACAGAATATGTCTTATAACTGAAATGATGGGAGTCATATTGGAGAACAATTACATCAGGTTCGAAGGTGAAATGTTCAAACAAACCAGAGGTGTTGCAATGGGCGCATCTTGCGCCCCTATCTTTGCCAACATGGTAATGTTAGAGTGGGAATCCGAATTTATATTCAAATCTGAATATTATCAGCATATCCGGTATTACACCAGATTCCTGGATGATCTATTTATATTATGGGAAGGACCCAGAGAAGAAATAGATAAATTCTTAGGCTATATCAATAACACAACAGAGTTTTTAAGATTCACATATGCTATAAATAATGATGGGATAGCATATTTAGATACATTTATCAGTCATGGAGAAACAGGTTTCAAGTCATGTATCTATAGAAAAGAAACATTTTCTAATGATTACTTGTCCTATACCAGTAACCATCCTAAACACATATTTAAAAATATATACAAAGGACAATGTATAAGAGCAGCAAGGATGTGTTCTACTAAGGAAATGATGTTGAGAGAAATAGAACTTATGAATACTATGTTCTTGAATCGTGGATACCCCAAACAAACTCTTAAAGGGATTACTCATTACATTATAGATGAATGGGGTAAGAAATACAAACCAGTGTTGGGAGACACCAACATAAATATTCAAAGAGAACAAAGATTAGAGGAGCACAGTTCAAGAGTATGTGTATTGACATATTCTCCGGTTGTTACACACATCGAAGCAAGTTTAAAGGAGAGATGGAACCAGTTTGTAGTAAACAGAGAGTGCATGTCGATATTAGGAATGGATATAAAAATTGTTTACAAAACAGGATTCAACATCAAAAAACTTTTGGAAAGATCTAAGGGGACAGCAGTAAGAAATAACAAACATACAACCAAATGTGGACATTGCAAACAATGTCAATATATTAAAGTATGCAAAGGTACCAGGTTACAAAACATCAATTGCACATTCTTACCAAGTATTAGTGGTAACTGTAGATCTACATATGTGATTTATGCAGCCACCTGTGTAGAATGCCAAGCATTCTACATAGGCAAGACAGAGAGAATGTTTAAAAGACGTATATACGAGCACCAATATGCTATCAGTAAAAAAGACAGTAGAAATGCATTATATAGACATATGGTGAATACAAATGACAGTCACAAATTTTTGTTTTATATTATAGATAAGGTTGAACATACACCATATGGAGGGAATATGAAAACATTATTGGGACTAAAAGAAAGTAGATGGCAGATTATTTTGGATGCTACAAACTTTCCAGGTATTAATGATAATATCAGCATCAAGCCATTTTTACAAGTAGGAAGTGAGAAAATATGAAATGCCCATAAGAGGAAGAAATGACATGAAGGATCAGATGAGTTTTTATTTTCACCAATATATGGTTATGTTGTATATATTTTTCTGTATATATTTTTCTGTATATATTATTATATTAATATGGTTGAATTAATCAATAATCAACAATTATTTATAGCATTTAAGCTACTGATCAAATTTAAGGTAGTATGATTCCCACTAAGTAGGAATGGCAGCATAATTTCAGTGCCCAAAAGTACATTTTTAGCATGTTAATATTTTAAGTATATTTTAAGCTTATTGTAATTTTACATATTTAAATAAATGTATTTATATAATTTTTATATATTGTAATACAGTTTTATAGATCATAGTACTGCAGGAATTGTTGTAATATGTTAAGATATATGTTAGGAAGTATTATATGTAATTATGTTTTTTGGCGCCAAAATTTGAGTCAGATGACTTGTATATAAGCAATCAATGAACTGAGGAATATGTTCTGAAGAAGTCTGGTATTCAGATGAAAGCGCTTAACGAATTGTAACACTGTGATATGGAATAAACTTGTGTGGATATCTGAGGTTTTATCGTTTGTGTCATCCAACCTTCAGCAACCTTTTCAAATTTTCAGTAGTTGTTTGAGCATTGGGAAGTTTCAATTTGATATGAACTGATAAAACAAATAAAACTTTGTTGAATCAATTTTATAAATATTAATTTGAAGATGATATAAATTATGTTTGGTATATTTCTTGTTCATTTCTGATATAACAGGCCACATTTCAGAAAAACTTTGTAAGTAGGCCCATTTCATTTTAAGATACTTCCCTGAGAACACGAGAGTATATAATAATCCTTAAAAACCTTCTATATCCTCTAGCTTACTTTTTTCATTAGACCAATTATATAATCAGTGGAGACATATGAAAGAATCAGAATCATGTAGAAAATTAAAACAACATATAATATTCATGTAAAAATAATAAGCAACAGGAACCACCAGAAAGTAAAGGCTCCCAGACCAATCTCCGTAATTAATCTTATAGAAGTAAAAACAAAGTATGGGAGCAGACCTATGCAGAAAAAATGTTGCACATTAATAAAGTTCATTCCAAGAAGCAAAAATTCAAGTCCACAAAAGTCCATAAAAATTCAGTGAAGCTTTTATTCCATACACAGGACAGGTACACAGGACAGGTAAGCGCTTTCGCCAAAAGGCTTTTTCAAACCATTAACAGACATCACAGAAAACACTCTACATTATATAGTTCATCAATTAAATATGCAAATAAATGATATCATTACAATAAAATTTAAAAGGACAAGCTAATGTATAAAAAAGGGAAGCTAGTATGTAAAATATATATATATGACATAACTTCTATACTACATCAAAATACACTAGGAATAAAAATACATTAAATAAATAGTTCAAAATACATGTCATATCACAACTAATTTCCTATTCTTTAAAACAGGCTTAATTGTTATTTTGTCATTCAAGTCTGGGTTTATATGTGCCCTAAGCTTTGTGATCCATCTCATTTAAAATTTTTCTGTATAGTTTCTAACATCTCCACCTCTCATACTAGGTGTGTTAACATAAAGAACCATAAATTTAAAAATATGTGAATCATCCATTTCACTAACATGTTTAGATAGTGCATTGATACTAGATTTGATACGTATTTGATATAAATGTTCCCTAATTCTATCCCTAAGTCTTCTGTCAGTTTTACCGACATAGAAGGCAGGGCAGGAGCTGCACTGGGCAAGGTAAACCACCTGTTCTGTATTACAGTTAGCTTCCACACTAACCTTAAAGCATTGGGAAGTAAATGTATGAACAAACATAGTATTTTCACATATAAAATCACAAAAATTGCAATTATTACATGGAGACGTACATTTAGAAACAGCATCAGAGCGATAAGAATAGGAAATCTTGGGGTAACACAAAACTCTATGTAAATTCTTCTTATTCCTAAATAAGAAGACAGGATTATCACCAACTACCTCTCTAATACATGGGTCAACAGTTAAGACCCACCAGTGTCTCCGGATAATCTATTTCACGTTCCCAACATCCTGTGTAAAAAATAAAGAAAATTTTGTATAGAGGCATTCATATTAATGACAGGTGCGATTCCTGTCTAACTTGGTAAATATCAAGCAACCTATCTGAAAAATATGGGCAAGCTATATCAGACCTGTTATATATGACTGCTTTAGTCCCTTCAAAAATCTCATCATGTCTGTATGACCTAGCTAACAATCTCTCTTTTAAATCAATCAGTTCTCTATCATAGCCTTCTTGGGTGGGGTTAAGCCTAGAGGCTCTAATGGCCTGTGCCTTGATAATGTTTTTAAACACATATCTAGGGTGCATGCTCCCCCTAAATAACAAAGTATTTTTATGGCAAGCTTTTCTATGAACCCCAGTATTTAGCTTGCCACTACTCAACCTCTCAATGGTAACATCCAAGAAAGTAATCCTTGATGTCGATTCAGTCATAGTAAACTTTAGGTAGGGTGTAAGGGAATTCACCTCTTCAAAAAAAAAAAAAAAAACATTTAGGTCCCTATTACTACCTGTCCATAGAAAAAAGATATCATCCACAAAATGTTTGTAGAAAATAATATATCTCTGGAACCTAGGTAGGGCAATAAATTCTCCCCTTCACAATGGGCCATAACTAACTTGGCGTAGCTATTGGCACAAGAAGTGCCCATAGCTATGCCATTTTTCTGAATATACAAATTTTCATTGAACAAGAAGAGGTTGTTCTCCAAGACAATTTCTAACAATGAACATACTAAGTCCACCTTTACAGGACTGAAGTCAGTCTGTTGTGTTAAGTAATTATGAATACAGTCAACATCTTCCTGGTTCAGAATCACAGTAAAGAGAGATTTAACATCTAAGGTTACTAAGATAAAATGAGCATAATCACTAACTGGTTCCATTCTTACATACAAGTCTAATAAAAACTGTTTTGTGTCCTTTAAAATGACAGAATTCAAATCCACTATGGGTCTTAACAACTTATCTATATATATTGATATAGGTTCAGTAACCCACCCTCTACCTGCCACTGTGGGTCTCATGAGAAGGTGGAGAGGGTCTTTATGAACCTTAGGCAAGCCCTGAATAGTGAGTATTAATGGATTATCAACCCTAAAGAACTTATACAGCTCTGGACTGATCGTATGGCTCTTAACTAAATCATCTAAGATATCATAAAGCCTTAAAACACAGGCTTGGATGTCATCAAGCTGTATTGTTGTTGTTGTTGTGTCTTTTGGCTTTTCCCAGTTAGGGGTCGCCACAGCGGAACTCCGGTCCGCTAATGATTGGCAGCAGATTTTTACGTGCCGAGTTGCCGGCCCTGATGCACAACCTTCAACGAAGGTACGCCCATTCATGCATGTCTCCACACAGAAGACGCTCTAGCTGAGAATCGAACAGGACAACATCTTACTGTGAGGCGACAACGCTACCGCAGCACCACCACCGCAGTTTCATCAAGCTGTATAATTGAATAAAATCTATTTTCTGCAAGCATTTCGGTCATTAGTTGATTGTATTCATACATATCAATCACTATAACAGGCCCACCCTTATCTGCTGGTCTAATAATAATATTAAGATAATTTTTAAGTCTTTGCAGAGCTAACTTATGTCTACGTGTCAAATTACCTTTTCTTTTAGCACTATCATAATTATGACTTGAGTTATAAATGTCATTCTCTACTAACTTACTAAATACATCCAGTAAAGGATGGTAATTAGGAATATATAAACTCAGTTTGGTGAAATGTGGAACACAAGGAGCAGAAATATTCCTACCAAATTGTAGTTTCAACTGAACATTCCTTATAAATAACTTAGTATCTATAATGGTATCTACTATGTCACTATTGGCTGTCAGTATAAAAGATAAGCCCTTGTTCAAAATTTCCAATTCAACCCTATCTAAGGGTCTGTGGGAAATATTCCAAACTATTGTGGTGTTGTCCGTTCCCACATTCTCTTCAATGTTGGGCCTGTTTATTCTCCCCCAGCTGCTTTCCGTTTTTGCCTGCCCCTGCTCATTGAACTTCTTCCCCTCCCGCGAACATCGGTTATCGGGAAAGAGGGAGGATGAATTGATTCTCTGGTAATATTGGTTACAGTTATCTTCCTCCTAACCATAGGTTCATGTGCAATTGTATCACTATTCACAGAAGTAGATGGAGCAGCAACAGTATTGCTGGTGCCTAATTCATTGGTTGAATCATTGTTACTAAAAGTATTGTCAACATTGCTGTCGGCATCACTTTGACTACTACTAATGACATTAGACATTCGTATGTTGCCACATATGTTCACTACAGAACTAGTAGCAACATTATCATTAGAACCAATATTTCCATTTGCATTAGTCATTTCACATAAAACAGAGGTTTTAACATTATTGAAATTAGGCACATTCATATTACTCATTACAGAGGAATTTTCAGAGTAAGAAACAGTCCTATTATTGTATCTGCCTCTTTCTTCCATTTGGCTCTGTATGTTACTGTTATTTCTTGGCCAAGTAAAGACATGGCCTCATGAAAAGTCGCTAATGTATCTCTGTAATTTGTGCTTTTTCTGTTCCAAGAGTTGTTTCTCAAAAAGAAAAACATTATCAAGCAAACGTTCTATTAAACGGTCAACTTCGACACCTGGAAATTTAGTAATTAACTGAACTTGTTGCTCCTTTATTTTAGCTTTAAGACTATCCTCTTCAGGCAGAAAAAAGTCATTCAACAGTAACATATAATTTAAGCTCACCTCGATGTTTAATTGTTGCCAGCGATAAAGTAGTTCAGGATAAGCGTTACCAGTAGTTGGCATCTTTAGTACTCGAAGACCTCTCGGTACAATCCTTTTTTGTATGCAGGCTTCAAAGTGGTACCGTTGCATCTGTAAGCATTTTAATTTTATGAAATCCATCTCGAGCTGGTCAAATGCTTCTGTTAACGCAGCTAGGTCAAAGGCATTAGGGGTGAGATAATTTCCTGTTACCGAAAACTCGTACGTTAATAACGGGTTCTCATTACCTGACAGGCAGTTCAAAAATCTATTTCGACTCAGATTTATAGTTGTACAATTGATAGGATTATAAGGCAATTCCACAAGATTAGCCATTAGCTCTGCCATAGTCTCTTGGTGGTCCCAGTAAAATATGAGTATGAAAATGTAGAAAACAATAAGTAACAGGAACCACCAGAAAGTAAACACTCCCAGACCAATCTCCGTAATTAATCTTATAGAAGTAAAAACAAACTATGGGAGCAGACCTATGCAGAAAAATATTGCACATTAATGAAGTTCATTCCAAGAAGCAAAAATTCAAGTCCACAAAAGTCCATAAAAATTCAATGAAGCTTTTATTCCATACACAGGACAGGTAAGCGCTTTCTCCAAAAGGCTTTTTCAAACCATTAACAGACATCACAGAAAACGCTATACCTTATATAGTTCATCAATTAAATATGCAAATAAATTATGACATCATTACAATAAAATTTAAAAGGACAAGCTAATGTATAAAAAAGGGAAGCTAGTATGTAAAATATATATATATGACATAACTTCTATACTACATCAAAATACACTATGAATAAAAATACATTAAATAAATAGTTCAAAATACATGTCATCTCACAACTAATTTCCTATTCTTTAAAACAGGCTTAATTGATATTTTGTCATTCAAGCCTGGGTTTATATGTGCCCTAAGCTTGATGATCCATCTCATTTCAATTTTTTTTTGTATAGTTTCTAACATCTCCGCCTCTCATACTAGGTGTGTTAACATAAAGAACCATAAATTTAAAAATATGTGAATCATCCATTTCACTAACACGTTTAGATAGTGCATTGATACTAGATTTGATACATATTTGATATAAATGTTCCCTAATTCTATCCCTAAGCCTTCTGTCAGTTTTACCGACATAGAAGGCAGGGCAGGAACTGCGTTGGGCAAGGTAAACCACATGTTCTGTATTACAGTTAGCTTCCACACTAACCTTAAAGCATTAGGAAGTAAATGGATGAACAAACATAGTATTTTCACATGAGACCCATAGTGGCAGGTAGAGGGTGGGTTACTGAACCTATGTTTGTCTTTCGGCTTTTTCCCGGTAAGGGGTCGCCACAGCGGAACTCTGGTCCACTGATGATTGGCAGTAGATTTTTTTTTACGAAACGCCGAGGTGCCAGCTAATGTCAGCGCATATTCAAATCCTCAAGGAGAAAACAGTGTACACCCACCATAGCTACTAACAGACATATCCATGAAAGGCACTTCTAAACTCTCTTAAAATGGATTTGTGCATGTTTATTTTTAGTAGCTTAAACTGTTATACATATCCACTACATTTCTAAAAGGGATAGATTTCAAAGTTTGCTCCTAACTCATTCCCCTCATCTCAGACAGCACCAAAAGTTCAAAAATTATACAACAAAGACTGTGGCTTGGTTAACGGGAGAAAAAACATTATAATGGACCAGTGCATTTGCATGCTGAACACAAATTAAAGTTCATGATGCTAGAAGCCACCAGTCTCATAATATCAAGCCAGCCTAATGGTTCACTTCAGTGAACTAGGATCCCGTTATTCAACTGATCCACAGAAATAATACAGGGAAAAGTGTGACACTAACAAGAGAAGGCATCTATTAGAATGACATGAAGTCGTAATTGTCATCGCTTTACATAAGTAGATAAGCAGATAGAATGAACGTAGTTATAAAAGGCTGTGTAAAGGAAGCTTATGTGTGGACATGTGCTTGAGATGTAAAAAGCGTGTGAGAATATTTTAAACATGAAAAAAACATTGTAAAAGAAAATGTAAATGTTTTAGCTTTGAAGAATCTGTGTCCCGTATCAACAGAGGTATGAAACTCAAAAAATCCCAGAGAATACCTACAACCAGTTAAAAATATTAATCTACTTTAAAGCATTCCTATATGAAAAGAAAAACTGCAGTTTCCATATAATGTAAATAAAGAGACAAATCACCACAGCAGTACCAGACCAGTACCATTAGCTTAAAAGGCTAATGATTAATGAAATGAAATAGGCATCTGAGTATAGGTCAAAGCTCAGCCATACCAACATAGCCTTCCATTTATGTATGTTTAGAGACTCAGATACCTAGAAATTATGAAATACTGTATATATAAATCAAATTGTAAAAAAAAAATCATATAAATAAAAGGTAAAAAAGACATATACAAATACATACTTTTTCCTCTTTGTTCAGAAATTAAAACTTAAAATTTATTTGATACTTTGAGAGATTTGGAGGTAGCATAGCTTTTAAGTTCTGTCTTCTGTTTCTTTTTCCCTACTTCCGACCAGTTATTTTTCTCAGGAGATCTTGTTAATGTGGAAGAACTTGACCAGTCCATATCTTCAGGAATAGGGATTATATTGTTGTTTTTGATGAAGGAGATGGTTTCATCTATAGTGTTGAAAGTTTTTAAGTCATTTGAGAAAAAAATTCTGATTTTTGCAGGATATATGAGGTGAGTTTTTATTTTATTTTGTTTTAACAACCTTACTAATGGTTGTTTGCATATGACATTGTGATCTGTAGTGAGAGTAGGGAACAGGTGGAGGAGACCTTGGAGAGATGGAGATATGCTCCAGAGAGAAGAAGAATGAAGGTCAGCAGGACTAAGACAGAATATATGTATGTGAATGAGAGGGAGGATAGAGGAATGGTGAGGATGCAATGAGTAGAGGTGGCAAAGGTGGATGAGTTTAAATACTTGGGATCAATAGTTCAGAGTAATGGTGAGTGTGGAAGAGAGGTGAAGAAGAGAGTACAGGCAGGATGGAGTGGGTGAAGAAGAGTGTCAGGAGTGATTTGTGACAGACCATTACCAGTAAGAGTGAAAGGAAAGGTCTACAAGAGGGTAGTGAGACCAGCTATGTTATATGGGTTGGAGAGAGTGGCATTGACAAAAAGGCAGGAGTTAGAGCTGGATGTGGCAGAGTTAAAGATGTTAAGATTTGTACTGAGTGTGACGAGGGTGGACAGGATTAGGAATAAGTATATTAGAGGGTCAGCCCAGGTTGGAAGGTTTTGAGACAAAGCCAGAGAGGTAAGATTACGTTGGTTTGGACATGTGCTGAGAAGGGATGCTGAGTATATTGGGAAAAAGATGCTAAGGATGAAGCTACCAGGTAACAGGAAAAGAGGAAGGCCTAAAATAAGGTTTATGGATGTGGTGAGAGAGGACATGCACATGGTTGGTGTGACAGAGCAAGATGCAGAGACAGGAAGAAATGGAAACAGATGAGCCACTGTGGTGACCCTTAACGGGAACAGCTGAAAGAAGATGATGATGATGAACAACCTTACTAATGGCCAGGCTTTCTTCCTTTGCTCTTGAAATCTTGATGAATAGGCATTGTCAATTTTATCTGTGCTGCTTATAGGTTAGTGGGCTCTTCCTCCAAGCTGACTTGAGAATAAGATCTTTGCCAAGATATGATAGGAATTTAACAATTATGGACCTGGGAGCAGCAGATGCTGATGAAGGCATTGATTTTCCTATTGTTCTGTGGGCTTCTTCAATATCATTAGATAAGCCTTTCTTTAAATCACGCAATTCTGGAAGCCAAGAATGTAAGAATAAAATGATGTTCTCACACTCAGCCTTTTCAGGAAGACCAAAAATCCTAATATTAGTTCTTTCTGTTTTCTAGGTCATCTAGTTTGCTGGTTAACCAATTATTTTGTTAAGTGAAAAATGCAACATGGTTCTCTTCTTCCTTGAGCCTTCCATCGATATCAGTAAGTGATGTTTCAATGTCTATTAATTTGGATTGCTGTTATTAAAGAATCTCTTTTAAGATGTCAGTTTGATTTTGAAAGTTCTCTCTAAGGCTTTCAAGTTTATCTGTAAATTTGTCCATCTGTGATGAGAGATCCTGAAGAGTGGAAGACATATGTTGTATATCATTTTTCAGTAGTGAGTCAGGATTCTTTATGTTGCTCATTTCCACTATGATGTTTTTTCTCCAAAGTAATTTGACAGGAAAATTTTTAGATAAAATCCTGGAAGTTGGTATAACTTTAGATTAATAGTTTAGTAACAGTTTTGTCTTGTTTGCAGCTCAAAAAATGCTGCTAACAGTTGGCCATTCAGGCTCCACCCCAGTAGAATATCTTCCTGTGACATATTCTCTTCAGCTGGATCCTGTGGCATCCATTACTCCTTCATATGGTAACACTCTGGTCTATCACTCCATAACATTGATAGCATTGGTGATGTCACCATTTCCTGCTGCTTCCCTTGCAACTCCAACTGAACATTTGTACTGGTTTCCTACTGAAGGCTCCAAAGTGTCTTCATATGGCAACTGATTAGATGCTAAGGATCTACTTTGCAAACTCGAAGTTTCAAAACTTCAAACTGCAAATGGTTGAGACAATAAGATTGAAGTTTTGAAACTTTGTTTTGCATGGTGTGAAGCCTCCCTGCACCCCCCACATCCCCTGCTAAATAAATATACCAACTCCGAGATCGCACTACAGTGAGAAAAACATTAAATTTCCAGTTCCACACGGCACAGCGATCTCCATTCAAAACATTTGAAGTTTCAAAACTTCGATCTTATGGTCTCAAATATTTGCAGTCTGATATTTTGAAACTTTGAGCTTGTGAAGGGAATCTGATGTTTCCCGTTCCACCAGTTTCACTTTAATTTTGGGACTTATTGTTCTATCATGCTGTGATGCTACCAGAGTTGGATATTCTATACTAAATCCTTCACTTTGCAGGTAAACCATAACTTCAGTTTCTGTTTCTTTAACTTATCCATTAATAATCCTCTTTTGAACTTTCCCCCTTTGTTTTCTTAATTTTTGTATTGTAAAAGTTTCCATATCCAGATGCCTTTGCCTGTATTTCTCTTCAAATATCTTTGGTACTTATTTTTTTGTATTGATTAGTTTTGCTTTCTCCCTTGCATAAATATTGTACCATATATATTAAATCTCTTTTTTTCCCATGTCCATATTTCATCTTCAGATGTCTCCTTTTCCTCCTGTTTCTCCTTACTTTGAAGACTCATTGCTCCATCATGCTGTGACATAAGCTGTGTTAGACTTTCTACAGTCAATCCTTCACTTTGCAGGTATTTAATAACTTCAGCATCTATTTGTTTAACTTCTACTTTACTAATCTTCCATTCTAGGTCCCCCCTTTGTGATCTTATTTTTTTGTATTGTGAAATTTTCCATATCTGGGTGCATTTGCCTGTATTTCTTTTCAAATGTTTTGGAGCTGCGTTTTGTATTGATTAGTTTGGCTTTTGCCTTTGCATAAATATTGTGCCATTTCAGATCTCTCTTTTTCTTTCCTA
Source organism: Protopterus annectens (assembly GCF_019279795.1). Lineage (NCBI taxonomy): Eukaryota > Metazoa > Chordata > Ceratodontiformes > Protopteridae > Protopterus > Protopterus annectens. The sequence continues at coordinate 1,157,096,394 of NC_056733.1, forward strand.
TGTCCATGTTTCTTTTTTATACCTTTCAAAAATCTCTAGATTTTGTTCTTTATATTTTTGCACTTCCCCAGTTTCTTCATTTTCCAAATGGCCCACGGTTTCTTGCATAGGTGCTGGAAGCTGTTGAAGACTGGGGGGTGGAGGGTGAGAAGGGCACTTAGTGATCTAAAAAGGGCAGTTTTTTATAGCTATTTACTACCATAACATAGGTTCATCTGGGGGACATTTTAAGCTTAGCCAATTCCCTTTTGATGCTTGAATTAGCATTTTCTGATTGGTCTTACCTATCCCATGGCTGATAATTGTATATTGGCCCTAGTGAGAATAACTGTGATCATACCATAGATAATTTGAGGGGACCCATGTAAGGGATGTAGCATTTAGGAACTGCCTCTATCCATTAGTGGCATGAGGGGCAATCCTGGAGTACATTTTCTATTATTCATCCTTAGATCCAAGTTGCATTTGAATATGGACGGATGAGCTTTGTTTTATTTTCATGGATAGTCTGTTCTGAAACAGTGGTAGTTTCTGTGATATATATCCATCTCTCCACAACATTCAGGTTAGAAACCTGGACTGAGTATTTTTGATGCCATTTGACTTGCTGATGTTCCATAGGTCCATCTGTATTAGGTCGGAGGATGCCTTGTATGTTAGACATGTCACCTCTAAGCACTCTGTAGGATACTGAGAATAGCAATAAATCTTTGAGGTGGTTCATGCAAGACCTATTGTTTAGGACTTGTATCCTTTTAGTAAGGTATCTCTGAAGGTATTACAATTATTGCATGGGGCTGGACAGATACATGCCAAAGCGTGCATTATACAAAATGATTGACCTAATGAGAGCTTTGTAAAGGGTGACAACAACAACTCTAGATCTAGTCACAATCAATTTGTTTATAAGTTGTGCAATATAGAAAGGCTTTCTTATAACTCTGGGCACATGTTGGTCAAAAGTTAGGTCACTGTACACACAAGTTCCCAAATGCCACACAACTGGGTTAGTTTTCAGAGGGCATTGTCATGATTTTGACACCAGTTATTATTTGGGATAGACCTTCCTACATGATGGTTAAGTAATTTGGGGATTCAATAACTGCTCCTAGCTTGCAGTCATCTCAAACTTAGCCGGCCAAAGCCCTTTGGTATTTCCTTTTACTTTTGAGATGTGTATGCCAAACAGAAAAAGTCTCAGCTCCGAACCCTGGGGGACTCCATTGGTGACTGATCTCTTCCCCTATTTTGATCTCCTGCATCCTGTGAGCAAATTGGTAATCTAGCTAGTGATGCAAATGTTTGCTCCTACATTATTCATCTTTTGTACTCCACCTGAGTAGGGGATTGTGTCAAAATGTTTGGCCAGGTCAAAGTAATGTGGTACGAACTGTTTTACCTTCATCCATTACTTTGGTAAAAAGAGTAAAGCTTAAAATTTGCCCATGATTTTGAGCCTTTCACACTTTCCTCTGGGCTGTTTTCAAACACATTTTTAGGGCCATGCATACACGTATGCATTCTTTGATTCACCTTCCTGATTGTATTAAATTATATTCCTTGTATAATACAGCAGCAGTTGTCAGAATATGTTTTACATTTTTAGTTTTGAATAGTCTTCTAGTAAGCAATGAAACAAAATGTATGAAGCAATAATGACAAAACTACCCATGTCAGAAAATTTCAACCATAAAAGGCCACTCAAACGTCAGTCATTACAATCCACCAGTATCAGTAAATATGCAAAATCTCTGCAGAAGTAAGTCATCTAAATAATTCCACATTAAAGGGATCTCTAATGAATGAAGAGGTTGCTTCTAGGAAACAACTTTATATTTCATTGTTTTGTCTACAAATAAAGTGGCTGTTGCCCTTGAAGAACAAATTGCCTATGTTACATTAAAAAATTCTAAGCTAGTAATATTGCAATAGGGAATGGATGGCAAACTGATAACAGATTCATAGTTACTGGGTAACTCCTCCAAAGCAGGACATTCACAGGACTGTAGCATCCACTCCCTTTAAATTACAACACAGTACGGTATCAGCGATCCATCTGCATACTGTGGGAGTAAAACCCACAGCCTTTTGCATCAAAAATAAGGCTACTACCTGTTGTGCTACTAACAATGCAAACAGACTTGCAATAAGCAGCACTAAACTTCTCTTCCCCCCTGAAGCTCTCAGCTACTTGTATTTTTTTTTATTTATTTAACATTTGTTTACTGGGAAAGTCTGACTTGGAACAAAGATGATTTTCAGCAGAGGTTTGGGGAGAAATACTTCAGATGCATGTCTTTGTAACATGGGAAGAAGCCAGAGCAAACCTACAGAGGACATACAGACTCCACACAGAAGGCACCCCAGCCAAGAATCAAACCAGAAAAACTCTTACTGTGAAGCAACAACACTACCACTGCACCATCCACTTGATACAACTGAATCTCTCAATTTCACAGCAGAAGAAATGTGGAAAAAGCCAAAATTTATTTGGAGGGGGCAAATGCCCCAAACCAGGGACACATTTTAAATATTGCTTGTATAATCTTAGGAAGTTGCTGAAATTGTGTTTTGTGTTACCAAGTGTTTCCAAATAAGATAGTAAGACTGAAACTTAAAGGTCTATCATTATTTAGTGAATTCCGTTCTCACTGATTTGCCACAAAACAACAAATTTTAAGGGGAACAGACCAAAAGTATGTCAAATATTCTGTGAAAATCTAGACAGTTGAGAGGTATGCACTCAGCTCCCTGAATTACAAGTGGTGGTGTGGGTAGAGAATGCAGGCACTTGTATCTAAGGTTTAGGGTTTGAACCTGGGTAATTCTAACCACCAGTTATAAGTAACGGGGGAATTTTACACTGACACACACACACCCCTTAGTGAATGAAATGGAGCACCACAGCACTTAACCCCTTAAAGAATAAAATGGAGCACCGCAGCACTTAACCCCTTAATGAATAAAATGGAGCACCACAGAGTCTTAAGCTTACCGTGGGTATTGACTCTGTAAGCTAGCAGCAATGATTTTTTGTGTTTAAACTGCGTTAGCGTTCTGCGCACTTTTGTGTTTAAATTACATTAGCGTGTGGTGCACGCATGAGTCCTCCATTGGGCCCTTCTTAAAGAAAAACTCCATGTTGTTACAGGTCTTGCAGCTGTAAAATTGTGTGGGGGGCGCTCCAGCCCCCTCACTCTATGGTTCAGGCTCATATGGTTTCTTGGCTTATATAATGTTTTTCATGAATCTGTTGTATTAATGAACACAAATTTGCATTTGAAACTTTTGACAGTGTTTCTTGTGCAAGTATTTTTTTTTCCAATAATTTATCTCTTGATCTTTTTGGATATCTTCTATCCGGAAATTCAGGGCTTTTTGCAAAATAGTAACAATACATCATTACTTTCTTATCCTCAATAGCCCATATTATGATCTCTTTGGCCTATCAGTTTTTGTGTTTTTTGTGGATTACTACTTCCTTCTACTACAGGGTGGCCATCCTCCCCCTGACCCTGGCCTAACCCCATTCTAGGAATTGTTTAATGTCTTGAGGATTCTAGACTCTCATTTTTTTCCATTCCTGGCACCAGTGCACCTACCAGGATTGGGCAATTTTTTATCTTGGGACTTGTGCACCCAGCTATCTTTCCTATTTTTAACCTACTTCTGTTCATGATATATGCTATATAAAATACAGTCTATATAGCAGTGTTCTCTTGGTGCGATTTTGCTAAAACAGGGTCCACCTTGTGAAAGTAATTGCCAAGACTTGAGGTTGAATTAAATTCCAGCAATATATATATATATATATATATATATATATATATATATATATATATATATATATATATATATATATATATTTATATGTGTTTACTGGGTGGATAAAAATGGCTGGGGATCTTCAACTATAAGAGTGTGTTGGGGAATTGTGGTTTGGAGGGGATTGAAGATAAATGAGAATATTAAAGAAGGATGGAGCTAATTTCTGCTTGGGTGTTAGGACAGTGGATAAGTAAAACATGGAGGGAGTGCTGCAGAGAAGAGCAAAGAGTTCAAGGAAGGGGTTAAAGGCTGGGAAGAACTCAGGGGAATATATGTTTCTGTGTTGGCTATTAATGAAAAAGCAAAAGATGTGGAAGAGATAAAATGAACAGGAATGATTTGATATGATGATGTAGCGATGGTTAATGTCTAAGAAGAAATGTGGGGGCTGAGGAGGCTAGAAGTGATTGGCAAACTGAAAAAATGGGTGGAGATAGCAAATTTTAAATGTAGTGTAAGAGAGGGTGGTAAGGATTGAGGGCAGGGTAAGGGAACAAAGTGAGTCCGAGCATAGCAAGGACGAGCAGAGTTTGCCCAACCCCTATGAACGCAACCTTATTCCAACAAAAAGCAATTTGTGGCATTGAAGGTAAGATTATGATCTGATGTCAATTTTCATTCATTTCTCAACATTTAGGTTTGGATCTGACCCTTGGATTTGACTCGTCCATTATTTTGGCTCGTTACCATTGGCAAACTCTTGAGCTCCTCCCTTACCATAAGGCACTATCCCCTAGCACCCCTACGATCTCATTTGCCGCTTTTACACTTGGATGTGGTTGCTGTGAGCTCCCAAGCTAGTTAGTGATTTTTTGTGAGATAAGTCAAACTTTTTCTGGTTATTTGTTACTCTATTGCTAATAACTTTAAATTTTCTATTTATTGTATTATACCTCCCTTTCCTACACATTTTGGTATATTTCTTCTTACCATAGTTGGTAAGTCTTTTGTTGTCCTTCTTACACTTAGGTGTATTTTTCAATACCATTGTTGGTATTTTTCTTTAAATTTAGTATATATATATATATATATATATATATATATATATATATATATATATATATAAAGTTTTCTTCTTGCTTGCAGTTTTCTCTTTATTCTCTTTATTCCATAGGATGTCTATAAAGAGTCCACCGGGTTTCAAAATGTGTCTAGAATGTGGGCACAAATTGCCACTTTCTGATGCACACACCTAATACGTGTACTGCCTAGGCCCACAACACCTACAAGTAGACAGTAAAATCTGCAAGGCTTTTAATCTGTGTGCTATAGCAGATAGAAAGAACAAGGTTATTCTGAAAGGGCTATTGCCCTCTTTTTTTCCAGAAGCTCTTTCTGGGGCTCATCCCCCCAAACTAAAACTTAAGAAGCCATCTTCTAAGCCTTCTGGTCCTTCCTAGTCTTCAACTCCCTTGTCGGATGCAACCAAGGAACCACCAAGGAAAAAACATAAGAAAGTGGATCCAATGTTGGCTCCTACCCAGCCTGAATCAGATAGTAAAATGGCTTCATCAGATCCCACTCTTTCAGATCCAAAGACATTATCAAGAACTTCCTATTCTCCCTCTATAGATCCGGTACTATCTTGAGGACTTTTCCTTTCCTGGAGTCCCGCCGGCACTCTAGATCACCATCAGTGACATCATCTCATTCTTCCGGAAGTCTGATCAAGGCTGATGTAGACAGAATAATGAGGAAGTTTCTCTTGGCACAGATACAGATGGAAGTTCTCCTGGCTCCTACCCTTTCGGGTCAGGAACCCCTTATTGGCACTACATCAGTGATCCCAGCTCCTTCTCTGATCTGACCTATTGTTTAAGAGCCCTTGGATCTGAGTCTTCTGGGACCATATAGATTGGATCCGAAGATCATAGTATCTTCAGATCCAAGGCGTTTTTTATTTTTATTTTATTTTACATTTGTTGACCGGACTAGTCTAGCTGGATATATTTCCATTTTCAGTAGAGGCCCGGGGAGAAAAGCTCCACAAAAAACATAACAATGAGAGATAAACAGAGACATATTGTTAATAAACACATAGAAATACTAATAAAAATATCACCAAGTGCACCAGCTCCGATGGTTTTGGATCCGGATGACTCTCAGAACTGAAACATCCCTGTCAGATCTGAGGTGTTAGAGTTGACTCTGAAGTTGTCAGAGCTGTCTCTACCCCTCAGAGCTTCGACATTGGATAGCTCAGCTCCAACCTCTGCCTTGGGTAGATTGCCTTCAGGCAGGGGGAGATGATGGGTCAGATAGCTTGGCTTCTTGGCTCCATCAACTTTCTTCTCCAAAGAGCATTCTACCTTTGATGTAGTGGAAAATGTGTTCTCTGCTTCTGCAGGATTGACGGTTCCTCCCCCCTTGGATCTCCCCTCTGGATACTGTATGTCTCTGCACCTTGAGTCTCAGCATTCTGCTCCACAGGGACAGCCAGACCAAAGTCTCCAGGCTACTCATCAGGGTATTACTGCTTCTTCCGATACTTCTCTGGAACACCCCACTGAAGAAGCCCATGGGAAGAGGAAATGCAAGAAGAGGCACTTGAACTCCCCCTCAGAAATCAGTCACTGAAGATACAGATTTTGATGAAGAGAAGAGTCCCTAAGATCCCCACCCAAAGAATTCTCATATGGAGACATCCTAGAAATCCTTAAGCAGGGGGATGATCAGTCCACTGACAACCCTTCCAAAGAGGAATCTGAATTCCAGGAAGCCTTTGGGTCTGGTCCATCTATCTCCTGGGTGACTCCACCTGCTGATGAACTCATTGATTTGATTTATAGGCAGGTGTGGAAGGAACCAGACACAGTTGAGTCAATCCACACGAAATCAGACTGAATTTTGGCACCACCTGCAGGAAAGGAATTTTGGAGTAAGGGAGTTCCCGTAGATGCCATTGTCATGGCAGAGGCCACCAAGAAAGAACTTGCATAGCAGAGTTCTTCTGTTCATATCCCTAACAGGTAGTTTATGCATTGGACAAATTTGGTGTATGCTTCAGTGACATTTGCACTCAGATTGTTGAATTATTTGTCTCACTTCATGAGACTACAGAGGAATCTGATTAAAGAACTTTCAGACTACCTCTCGGGGACCAGTACTCCTGAGGCCCAGTCTTTTGTGGTCTCACAGTTAGCTACTCTTCTATCAATCACTAACTCATCCATGAGGCTTATCTCCCATGCAGCTGACGCTTCCTCAAGGGTGGCGGATTCAGACATTTCTATTAGCAGTCATGCCTGATGCACTTATGTGACTTTTTGGAGCCCTTCAAGTCTTCTTTGGCAATGCTCCTTTGTTCAGCCCTAAAGTTAAGGACACATTCTCCAGGTGTGAACAGGATGGAAAGACCCTTTCTGCAGTGGACATATGTTTTTGAATCCTCAAATGACCTTTTCCAGGAATCAACGAGGAGGCTGAAAAATGTTTTTCAGGAAGTCCCAGGGTCCTTTCTAAGATCCACATGGAGATAGTTCTCGCAGGTGCAGAGGGTGGAACTCAAATGAAAGATGCCTCCTGTGCAGCAGAGGAGGCCCGCAGAACCAGGGGTCCAGAGATTCCTTCTCTGACAGACCCTACCAGTGCTCTGGCAAGGAGGCCCGATTGTTCTTCTCTGGAGGCAATTGGGGGTCATTTATTCCTGCATCAGAGAGCCTGGCTAGACATTACAAAAGATACATGGGTACAGAGGAATTCCCTTTTCCCCACCGGCTCCACCTGTTTGCAAAATTCTCAATGTTCCACCCAGTCAGTGGACAGCAGCAGCACTAGAAATGCAAAAGCTGCTAGAAAAAAGTCATTCAAGAGGTCCCACCAGAACAGATAGAATCTGGAACTTACTCAAGTTTCTTTTTAGTGCCAAAGAAAACAGGGGACTGGAGACCAATTTGGGATCTCAGCAGTCTGAACAAATCAGTTCAGCAAATCAAGTACTGGATGATCTTGGTTCAGTGAAGAAGGACAACTGGATGTGCTTGACAGACCTTCAGGATGCGTACTATCACATAAACAAAAACAGACAATCCAGAAGGTATTTACGGTCCAGGCTGGGATCCAGTAATTATCATTTCAGAGCATTGCCCTTTGGCCTAACCACAGCTCCCCATGGCTGTTCACAAAATGCATGGCAGCAGCAGCAGCTCTTTTTAGACTGCAGGGATTCTGAGTGTTTCCATACTTGGATGACTGGCTCATTACCTCTCCCAACCAGACATCCACTAATAACAGCTTGAGACCAGGTACTCCAGACTTGCTCCCATCTAGGAATAATAATTAATTACAACAAATCTCAGCTACAACCATCTCAGACATTGGAGTTCATAGAAGCGTTTTTCAACACTGTATCAGTGACAACTTGTCTTCCTCTGTCAAGAGTACAGACTATCAGATTCTAGATCATAAATATAATCCAAAATTCCACAATCTCAGCCCGCTTGATTCTACAAGCCTTGGGATCAATGTCTACTGCTATAGTTCTAGTTCCCTTAGCAAGATTTCACATGAGAATTCTTCAATGGATGTTAGCAGCGCAACGGTCTGTTCTTTATCAGAAAATGTCAGCCCAGATAAAGATTAATCAGGCATGCAAAAGATACCTTTGGTAGTGGGTTCAATCACATCAGGTGCAGCAAGGCCATCCTTTCATTCTCCCTCAGCCCAAGGCCATAGTGACCACGGATGCTTCCCAGATTGGTTGGGGGGCCACTTCCTGGGGAAAACAGTCCAAGGTACTTGCTCCACTGAAGAGGCCAACATGTATATCAATGTCCTGGAAATGAGAGCAGTGCTATTAGCATTAGACCTTCCAAGACTCTCTCCCTTTCAGGAAAGTTGCAATTCAGACTGACAATATGTCATTGGTTTGGTACATCAACAAACAAGGAGGAAATAGGTCTTACCCCTTGTGTCGAGAAGGTCTAAGAGTATGGAAATGGACTATCTCATCCAACCAATTTCTGATGACAGTGCACATTCCAGGGAAATCCATCATGATAGCAGACAAATCAAGCAGGTGCATTCTACTACCCGATGAATAGTCTCTCAACATGAAAGTGGAATAAATGATTTTTTGGCAATGGTACCAGCCTTGCTGTGACCTCTTGGCATCTCTCTTAAACAACAAGTGCAGCAGCTTCTTTACTCTAATCCCCCAACTGGAGGAATCACAGAGAGATGCACTGGTGCACGATTCCCCCCCCCCAGTCTCCTCTATGCATATCCTTCAATTCCATGATCCCCAAATTTATGCAGAAAGCTTTCCAGTTGAAGAGCACAGTCATTCTCATTGCACCTTACTGGCCTCAACAGATTTGTTTCCCTTTTCTTTGGCCTAATCTTATCTACCAATCTTGGATTCTAGATCTGATTCCAGACCTCCTTTTTCACCATATGGGCATGACTCACCTGGATATCTCAAACATAAAGCTGACAGCATGGTTTCTCCACTTCTGTTGATAGCCAGACAGCACATGCTGTCTTCCCTGGTACAACATATACTTCTGTCTTCTCACAAAGCTTCCACAAGGAAACTTTACAGAAGTAAATGAAAAAGGTTTGTTCTTTGGGTACATCAGAGACATATTGACCTGTTTTCATCTTCTGTGCATAGTGTCCTTGAAGTTTGGCAACAGTTTTCAACGAAGGAGCTAGGTTCTCATCTGTTAGAGTTCAATTTGCTGCCATCTTTAATTTTCATATAGGAATTGAGAATTCCTCCCTGGCTTCATCAAAATTTTATAAGGCCTTCTTGAAAGGTATCCTTCTTTTGAGACTTCCTTATAATGAGCCAACTCCTCCATGGGACCTACATTTAGTACTACAAGCTTTAACTTATTCCCCATTTGTACCAGCAACTAAATGTGATCTAAAGTTTCTGATCTGCTAGAAGGATGTCAGAACTCCAAGCATTGTCTTCTAAACCTTCCTACTTGATTTTTCATAGGGACAAGGTGACATTACAAACCAATCCTTCTTTCCTTCCTAAGATCGTGTCATAATCAAATATGACTCAATCCATTAATCTGCTAGTTTTCTTTCCAAATGTTAATAACAAAGGTGAATATATTTTGCATGTATTGGATGTTCACAGATCATTATATTTCTACTTACACAAAACAAAAGACATAAGAAAAACAGATCAATTATTTGTCTCCTTTGCAGATTCCAAATTGGATAAGCCAATTACAAAGATAACTCTGACAAGATGGCTTACGAATTATATATAATTTTTCTACAACAAGCTGGATCTGCCTTTCCAAAATCTTTAAGAGCCCATTCAACCAGATCCATGGCAACATCTTCAGTATTTTTATCTAGGGCTTACATGGATGACTTATGTGCGTCTGCAACTTGGGCTAATCCTCATACTTTTATGACTCATTACAAATTGGATCTGGTCTTCAGGGGAACAGCAGCCTTTGGTTCCACTGTGCTCAGAAATATCTTTCCTTAGAGTCCACCTGGGATTTCAGGTAGTTGGGGACTCTGTCCCAAATGTTGAGGAATGAATGAAAATGAACAACATCAGATAAAGAAGTTATGTACTCAACATAATGTTCTATCTGAGTTGTCCATTTTCATTCTTCCTCAATTCCCCCTTCACCAGCACTCTTCTTTTTTCAACTAATGTCTTCTGGAAGAGCGAGAGTTTATAAGGATGCCAATGTGCTTTATGTTGACCCCCAGATATTCTTCTTCTACCAGGATTATTTTAATAATATTTCTTATGTTATGTAAAACAAGATTTCAATTGTATTAGGGGGATAATGCATTGTGAGTAAGGGAGGAGCTCAAGAGTTTGCTGGTGGCCATGAGCTAAAATAACAGCCGAGTCGGATCCAAGAGTTGGATCTGAACTCAAAATGTTCAGAAGGAATGAAAATGGACAACATAGATGGAATGTTATGGTGAGCACATAACTTCTTTTTTTGGATAGAGTGTAAGAGAAGTACTAAGAGTTGTTCTAGCACAGTACAGTTAGGGACAATTCCAAATTATTATGAGCTCTGTGAAGGGAAGGAAGACTGTGGCACTGGGGTGAATATGAAAAGCACAGTGCAGAGAACAATGCAGTAACAACATAGACCAACTGTGTTTTACAATTAAGTCTAAGATTCTATAACTCTTATTCAAATAAAGGGGGAGTTCTTATACCCTTTGGCCCTTTCTTGGATGTGCAGCAGCATTTGATCTTGTTTTGCAGCCCACAGTGTGGGAGAGGAGGAGAGCTCAAACTGTTTTAAGGAAATTTACAGGCAGCATGATCCAATAATTATCCTATGCAGTAACTAGCAGCCCTCACAGATAACACAGTATAAAGTAAAAAAAAAAAATAGAGTCTCTGCTTACTTTAAGCAAAGCTGCAGAGCTTAGTTGTGTTTTCACAGAGACCTTGGAGCAAATGCACTTTGTTTGAAAAATCTGATGGTCTTTCTTGCTGAGTAGTAATTGTTTGGGGTTCCCTTTCCAAAGACCTAATCCTGGCTAGTGATGTAAGTAGGACCTATCAAAGACTACCCCTTCTCTGGAATCGGTTCCCCATCCACGTGAAGCATAATTTCTCCCTAACCCAATTAAAGTGCAACTTGAACAGTTGGATGGGGAATATGAAATTCATCCCTGTTTTGACACCTGTGTCTCTAATGGACAAAGGCAGCTTATCTCCCAGGCCTCTGCTTGCTAATACCTTATTTCTGAAGCCCATACTTACACTTACCAAGGGTGCCAGAACTTTGGATGCATGGTTAGGCTTAAAAAGAACCCAGTGGTTGTTAGTTTAGTACACACCTATGAACCTAAGAACCTATGAAGTATAGCATGCTTGCAAATGAACAGGGTGAAAGCTCATTCAAGAGTCACATTTTTAAATGCAAGTCACTAGTTTGCTTTACTGATCATAAAATAAAATCATTAATTAAAAGGGCAGGCCATAAGGAGACTGCATATGCAAGGAGCTCTTTAGAAGCCCTGATATAATAAGCACTCCATTTGCTACATATTAATTGTTACTTTCATCCTGAAACATATAACTAGATTTTTAGTATTTTTGCCAGAAAATTACCTTTCTAGAAAAGAACTAGGACAGTGAGAATTTCTGTTACATTGTGAATACAACGTTTAACTGGCAGTAGCCTGTAGGATTCATGCAGGGGTGAAATGCTAGACTGACACCTTTCTTAAGGATTAATGAATGCATTGCTTAAATAAAACTGATCCACTATTGTGCTGCAGTCTAATACATTGTAACATTACATGTAAGTGAGGGTCTGCTTTTTCTAATATTTGGCTGACAGCTGTAATGCTTTAGACATCTCTGCAGTGTGGGAGGTGACTGATAATCTGAAATTCAGGTAAGAAACAGTAGCTGCAATAATCTGAGACATCAGAGAGGATGCACTAACATAATTTCCTTACTTAGATTAGTAGAACTGGGTTATATGAAATTAGTATTCAAAAAAATAGCCCATTTATTTACTTCACATAAAATATGTTCAGCATTCTAAACAAGCAGTTTTGACTTCATAACGTATTAATTTGGACAAATATTTTGCATCCTCTTGTTTATTTCTGCCTCACATATTTCTGCTATAAACATACATTTTAATTTGATATCCATATTTTACTAAAAGTTTATGTGTAGAGGAAAAATTCATAGTAAAGTCCTCATTCTGTAAATGACAAACTATTTCAGTTTTCTGATGTAAATTGTATCTGTTGGTACTGAATACTTCCAGTAGATACATTTACTTTTTATTGTAATCATGTGATTTGAAGAAAGAATTTTCGAATCTAATACTCGTGTTAAAAATACCACTACTATCTCATGTTTGTTGATGAACTATTATTTCTAAAGACATGTTCAGGTTTTTAGCTTTTATAGTTACAACAGATGTGAAAGAAGTTCTGATCAAACTGGATTTGTCCAGTGTTATGTTGAAATAAATCCACAGTTCTGTTAAAAAGAGCATTTACTATCATCATATATAAAAATATATAAAATAAGAGATTATTTTGTGTGTGTGTGTGTGTGTGTGTGTGTGTGTGTGTGTGTGTGTATGTGCTTGTGTGTGCACGTGAGCCTGCATGTGTGCGTGTATGTTTTCTGTTTTCATTGATATCAAATACAGAATCTACAGCTGTTTCAGTTGAAGCCTAGCTGACATATTGCACTGGGAGGGCAAATTTAATTTAACGTGGTACTTTCCCGGACATTATTTATATTATTTATATAAATTTCCATGTTTAACTTGTGCGTTGTTCCTTGTTTCTTATTTAAAAAGTCTAATCAGAAAAATTGTATGAAGAATCTGCCAACACCTTATTGCAACTGTGTTTAAAAATGTGCAGATAGTTTCAAGGACAAATATTTCCTTAAAATAAATAATTTTTCCTTTGGTTTATATTGTTTTACAATGTTTTATCTGTTAATATCTGTTATTCTGTAATGTTTTTTATTAGTTAATAGTCCTTAGCTGTGAGTCACTTAAATAACTCTTAATTTCAGATTTTAACTTTTTGTAAATAAACAAATTAAATGAATGCAGCTTTGGTCCATGTTGGAAACATCAGCTGTGTATACAGGAATCTGATAGTAAAGCTCTGGAATATGCATGTTACAATTCAAGACCATTGAGCTGCTGTCAATTGCCCCACCTTCTCAGAACACACCCTTAAGTCTGACCAGTCAACAGACTGGACAGGGTTGCAGCCTTCCAGAGGAGCACAATGGGACTCTTTACCACTGAGATGCTGTAAGGAGGTGAAAGGCCAAAGACCAGGCTTCACAAAAGAATTGACTGCAGCTTGTCTGATGAGTATTTGGGACAATCCACAGAAAGAGGAATTCACAAGAAAACCTGCCTGCTGGGAGCACTGTGGGTGGGAAAAATCTCTTCCTTGATTTCATTATTATACTATAGTGACAGCAGATGTGAAGGAAGTTCTGATCAAACTGGATTTGTCTAGTCTTATGTTGGTGATTAAATGTTCCTAGAGAAATGAAAGTCAAAAGCTAATTTATATGCATCGTTCAGTGCATTACATATTGTGCTCGTTTCCCATGTGATAGTAGGAGGTATATATGTGTAACTAAAAATATCAGAAGAGTGGCAGTTGTGTAATTAAAAATGTAAAAATAAGAAAACAGAAAGAAAATAATAATAATAGTTATAAAAAAAAAACACCCTGTACAAATTGCAAAGAAACAACTGAAAGAATCATGAGTAAAGTAGAAGTTTTTTTATGCCAAAACAGCAGGTTTTCTTCAGATTAAATTTGCAAAGTATGCAGCTGCGTGTGTGGTAATTTTTATATTGATGAGTGCATGTTCTGAGTTTCGGGAAGTAGGTTGTTAGGCAGAAAAAGTTTTACTATGGCATCTTGAGGTCACATGGCTGTACCTTTTGTAAAAAAAAATATCTCATTGGTTTCCCAAATTCCGTCCACTATCAAATAATACCAAAAATATTCAACTGAAATTTATTAAGACTTATTTATTAATAGTCATTAAAAAGATCACATGTTGTTATTTTAGTGTCCAGAAAAGTCTTGTTGCTTGCAAAGCCTGGCAATCAGATTACACCAACACACATGGAACAGCAACGGAAAGAGACAAAATGGGATTTCATAATTTATATAGCTTCTCTGTGTGCAATGTTATATGTAAAACTGCAAAAATAATACTGTTTCTCTCCCTTTCTTAGCATAATTGACCACTGTGTAAGCTTACATATTTTACATTTTTTGTTCAAAGCATTGTGATGATTAGTTAAAACATATCTGGAATGTTAAACTTATACTCAACATAACATATGCCCCCAACTCTTTGCCATACTATTCTACTGCATATGTAATAAAATATACAACACAAGAAAGAAAGAAAGATTTTCTAATATTTTTATTTGTGGTACAGTCCAGTTATGTAGAAGCTGAAGGTAATTTCATCTTTAAACCATAATTTAATTGCTATATGACTCTGTGTAAATAACTTAACCAGACATTTCTACTGAGTAGCTCCTGATAAATGACACTTTGTCTAGTTGTGTTTACCTGGTTAATGAATAGATACATTTTAAAAATAAAAAATAAAAAAACATAAGGTAAGTGGACTAGGAAATGAAGATGTATGTAACACAAAGTCCTGTCTCATGAATGATACAGTATATGCCATACAGTGTTATGTGTTAAACAATGCAGTGGCGATGGTGTTGCAGTGCATACATAAATACAGAAAGGTTGGTTAAGGAATGAGAATGAGGACTATGCAGATATAATACTGTACTTCTGAGCTTCAAAAATCTGAATTACTGACTTTTTTGAAAGGTACTGAAAATACCATTCAACAGATGGTTTTATGGGTTCATAGGTTCATAGGTTTATACTAGGCTATCTGCCCCAAGGCATTTATAAGCCTAGCCCGAATTTTTGTGGCTTACGCCACCCCTTATATGAAAAAATACTGTACCCATTAGTTTGTTGTGCCTCTGTCCAGCAGTGACACAGAGATGATTCCCGGGGTAAACCTACGATCTCCCATCCACAGGTCAAGATTTCTCTTGAACAGAGCCAGCGAGGTGCTCTGCCTCACATGGACCGGGACTCTATTCCACAGCATAGGGAGTCTCTGAGTGATAAATCTATCCCTCCAGCACGTCCTATTTATATCCGTGCTAAGGTTTAAGTCACTTGCTCTAGTGGTTTTGGTGGATTTGGATTTTTTGAGGTGGAGCATGTCCATTAATTTTGGGTTGGACATGGCCTTGTATGTCAGGCACATGTCACCTCTGAGCAGACGGTATGCGACTGAATAGAGCTGGAGTTTCTTCAATCTGGCAGCATATGACAGATTTTGGAGTCCCTTTATCCTTTTGGTGAGAAACTTTTGGGGTCTCTCCAATTGCTGCAGATGTCGGGAGAGATACATCCCAAATGGGGCATTGTACTCGATCATTGGTCTGATAAGTGAAGAGTACAGGGGAACAATGACCTCACTAGATCTGGATGTGAATCCCTTCATGATCAGGTGGGCAATGTAGAAGGTCTTTCTAACCACTTTAGCAATGTGAGTGTCAAAAGAAAGGCCACTGTCAACCTGGGTCCCCAGGTCCCTGATAACATCTTCTGTGCTTAGTGGATTGCCACCTATATGGTAGCTTGGGGTTACCTTGTTTTTCCCAAAGGGTATGACTATACATTTTTTGGCGTTTAACTTCAGGCCATGGCTCTGGCACCAGCTATCTGTTTCCGTGAGTCCCTTCTGAAGGATATCCGTGTCCGATGCACTTTCCACTATGGCGCCCAGTTTGCAGTCGTCTGCAAACTTTGTCAGCCAAAGTCCTCCCATGTTGGCCTGTACTTCTGAGAAGTAGATGCCGAACAATAGGGGGCCAATGCCGAACAATAGGGGAGATCTTTGCCCCTCCCACATAATCCATATATAGAAGGCTTTATCCCTCACATACCTTACTAATTATTCTTACTTTCAAGTTGCCATAATTTAGAGGTAAGAAAAAAAATGACAACTTTTCATATTTTTTGTTGCAAAATTCCATAATTTTGAATTGAGTTTCTGAAACTACAGGCAGTTTCAGTTTTGCAAACAAGTGTGAAGCTATGCGTAATTTTTAACATTTGATATTTATTAGAATATAGCCATGTTATACAAGCATATATAATAATTAGCCAAATGCATAACTGCATACTCTAAATATTCTACAACATTTAACCTTTGGTTCTGAGATCATGAACATATGTTTTCTTAGCTGTTCTGGTATTTCATTTTACTGTGTCCAGTCACTTCTGAATATTTCCAGCTATTGTTAAAATATGAACCAGTTTACTGTGTAATTTAATTTAATCCTGACTTGTGCTCAGGACTAACTGTAACCTGTGGAACTTGTTTAACTTGCTTACTTATGTAATCTCTGTAAATAGTCTGTTTGTAATATGTAATGCTGGTATTATGTAATGCTGTATCTGCTTACCCTTGGAGCTTTTCTCCCCGGGCCTCCGCTGAAAATGGACATGCATCCAGTCGGACTATCCCGGTCAACAAATGTAAAATAAATAAAATAAAATAAATGTCATACTGGAATTCCTGCTATGCCTTGTGCAGTCTTTTTTGCAAAGATGTTTTCTCAATGGCACACCTTTCTGATTGTGGAATATTCCATAATGACAGAAGTGGCATAAAACATGTCTCTTTGTCTAGCTTTCTTGTCTTGTCCCCTGTGTGAGACATTTTTCACTGGTAATACAATGCTAAATAGGTTCATTCATGCAGCTGTTTAGAGACTAAAAATGTGAAACATTGATGTGTGAAATGGGTGCTGATCTTAGATTTGTAATAGTTGCATATGATGTAGGGGATGGTTTATGCCTCTTGGGTTGCATGCATGTGGTTGATGTGCATGTTATGCACAGAAATGGTGGGGGTGTAATTTGTGTAAGAATGGTGTACACACAGAGTGTGTGAAATTAGAGCTCTTCTCTGTAAAAATGGATTTATACCATCCTGTACTATATTCCAGCTGCTATG
Source organism: Protopterus annectens (assembly GCF_019279795.1). NCBI lineage: Eukaryota > Metazoa > Chordata > Ceratodontiformes > Protopteridae > Protopterus > Protopterus annectens. The sequence continues at coordinate 1,157,113,762 of NC_056733.1, forward strand.
ATTTGCAGTGTCCTCTGATAAGTGAAGAGGTCCTCGAAGGCCACAGGCCACTTTTTAATTTGTACTAAAGGGATGCTAGTATGCATGAATGAGTGTGTGTGTTTGTGTGTGTATATATATATATATATATATATATATATATATATATATATATATATATATATATACATATATATTTTTATGTATGTGCATAAGTGCAAGTGATTGTATCTGTGTGAATGTACATGTATGCCTCTGTGTAGGTGTGGGACATGGAATGTACAAGACACTATGGTCCACGCTGTGATCTAGTAATGTAAACAAAGGACGAGAGCACTTTTTGTTACCATGGAATCCTGCACAAAACTACTGGTGTGGACTGATTAGCAGGTTGAGATGGAATGGTAACTCAAATGTGTAGAAACCATGCTCTCACTCAGAATGCATTGCTGTCACTGAAGCTATTTTTTTCTCAGGGAATTCAGCTGCTTGGTGTATGTTGGAGTCTGCTGATACCAACAATGCCCTCTATTATATGAGAGCCCTCTGCCTTAGAACTACATTTACTTATTAATTTTAAACTTTTGATTTAATAATAAGTAGGTATGCTGCCTGCAGGTTAATCTATTCAGACGGTAAGCTGAACTATACATGTAGCATATTAAACAATCAAGAAAAACATTTTTTAAGCATTGGATTACTGTTTACATATATGCAAATGAATATACATTAACACAATTCTTATGCTAGCTGGCTCAGTGAGTCACGGTTAATCTATAGTCTTTACTTGGCATCCTATCATCCTGAGTTGTGTAGTCACCAGTTTTTCTTCAGCCTCCTATTCTGATACCAATTCACTCTGTAGCAGCACATCTGCAACTTGTTCTTATAAATTTCTATGTCTGCTTTGAAAATAAAATATTTGTAGAAGGCAATTCAGTCAGTTATATGGATGACAAACTTCTAGTACTGCTAGTCATTTTCTGCTGGTGGTTGTAGGTTACATTGCTAGACTTCAGAGCCCTTCAAACTGTCTATTGTGAGAACACTGGCAAATATGAAGGTCTCTCCAAACACCATTATACTGGGCGACTTCAACTACCCAAACATAGACTGGGAGCATTACTCTAGCTCCAACACCCTAGCCCAAAGGTTCCTAGAATTTATAAACTCAAATGCTATGGAACAACTTGTTACCACTCCCACAAGAGGGGAAAACATATTGGACCTGATCATCACCAACATGGGGACTCTATGCTCCAGACCAGAAGTGTATCCATCACTGGTAAGATCAGACCATAAACTAATCTCACTGGATATTCACATCCCGACCCCACCCCCTGCCCAGAAAACCACAGTGAAAAACTTCTCTAAAGCAAATTTCACACTCCTCAAAACTGAGGTGGAATCCTTCAAAGCCCCTGGGCCTGTGTAAAATATGGCCCAGACCGCAGAATCCTTTATAAACGCATTCTATGAACATCTTCAGGAATGCATGGATCATGCAATCCCAAATAAAACCAAGACCCAATCCTCCAAAGGCAGATGTCCTGTCTGGTGGACCCCAGCCATAAACAAACTATACAATAGAAGGAGGAAGCTACTACATGATAGAGCAAAATCTCAAAAAGGGAAGGCATCTCTGATCAGTATTAGCACAAAACTACGGGCACTGATAAAATCGTCTAAGGCCAGCTTCGAGAGAAAAATTGCACAGGACACTAAGGATAATCACAAGGCTTTCTTTAATTATGTTTGGAACCTGGGTGGGAATTCCCAGATATGCTCAGAATTAGTCCAAAATGACAAAAAATGCACCGAACCCACAGACATTGCCAACATCCTAGCTGACAGGTTCAGCAAACCCCCACCAAAAGGGCAAATATCTATCCCAGCAGAGTGCTGCCCCCCTGACATCTCAGATGCTCAGGTAAGAGCCACCCTCTCCAAAGCAAAAAACACAGCATCAATGGGATCAGATGGTGTCCCAGGCTGTGTCTTACATGAACTCCAAGAAGAGCTAAACCCAAACATAATACTACTGTTCAATCTCAACCTTACTACAGGATATGTACCCAAAGAGTGGCGTACAGCAACAGTGGTCCCTCTCCACAAAGGTGGTGCCTCAACGGATCCTGGAAACTATCTGTCTAGCCTGACTAGCTTGGTCTGCAAAGTTATGAAAAGGATCATCATGGACCTCATAAATAAAGATATGGGGACCTACAGGCACTGGATCCTACCCAGTTCGGCTTTGTTAAGGGCAGATCCTGCCTCTTAAACCTGGTTGATTTCTTTGAAACAGTCACCAAGGCTATTGACCAGGGGAAGGTGGTCCACACAGCCTACCTGGACCTCGCAAAAGCCTTCAATACAATACCCCACTCGGTTATTATAGATAAGCTCACCAGCTTAAATATAAACCCCTATGTCACTAGATGGGTTGCAAACTGGCTGAAGGACAGAACCCACATGGTTAGAATTGATGGAGCCATGTCAGACTCCAAACCAGTTACAAGTGGCGTCCCACAAGGCTCAGTCCTGGGACCTCTCTTGTTCAGTATATATTTCTCGGAGGTACAGGCCAACACGGAAGGACTGTGGCTGACCAAGTTCACAGATGACTGCAAACTGGGCGCCATAATCGACTCTCCAGCCGACACAAGCATCCTCCAAAAGGGCTTCATAGAAACAGACAACTGGTGCCAGAGCCATGGCCTCAAGCTAAACGCCAAAAAGTGTATAGTCATCCCTTTTGGCAAAACAAAGTGCCCACAAATTACCACATAGGTGGTAATCCATTAAGTACAGAAGAAGTAATTAGGGACCTGGGGACCCAAGTTGATAGCAATCTCTCATTTGACAACCACGTGGCCACAGTGGTTAGAAAAACATTTTATATAGCCCACCTAATCATGAAGGGATTCACATCTAGATCAGGGGAGGTCATTGTGCCTCTTTACTCATCCCTCATCAAGCCCATAATTGAGTACAATGCCCCTTTTGGGATGTACCTTACCAGACACCTGCAGTAACTGGAAAGACCCCAAAAGTACCTAACCAAGAGGATCAAAGGGCTCGAACAGATGCCATATGCTGCCCGGTTAAAGAAACTCCAGCTCTTCTCAGTGGCATACTGCCTGCTCAGAGGCGATCTGTGCCTGACGCATAAAGCCATGTCCAATCCAGAATTAATGGACATGCTGCACCTCAGGAAATCCAAATCCCATCGAGCTACGTGCTCGAGAGACTTGAAACTCAGCACTGAAATAAATATGACATGCTGGAGGGACAGATTCATAACCCAGAGGCTCCCTTCACTCTGGAATAAAATCCCAGTCCAGGTTAGGCAGAGTCCCTCATTGACTCTCTTCAAAAGGAATCTTGATGAGTGGATGGGAGATCGTAGGTTTACCCCGGGTATCACTTTTGTGTCACTGTTAGACAGAGGCACAGTATACTAACCTCAAAAAAGGGCATAGCAAAATTAATTTAAAATGGGTGGCGAAAGCCAAACACACTCTGGCTAGGCTTATAAATGCCCTAGGGCAGATAGAATAGTATGAACCTATGAACCTATGTGGGGTGTCCTATAGTGGTATATAGGAATCTGTGAATGACTATTTCCATTACATCAAACAATTCGTAATTAAGCAGTGCCATCCTTTTTACAGCATCTTAAGATTATTTTTGTTTTATAGATGATTTCATTTTCATTGTGAAGGGGGCAAAGATAAGATTGTGCAGTTTGTTGCTGATTTACAACAAAATACATTTAATTTGTCTTTTGATGGGTGGCAATATGGAGTACAGGTATCTTATTTAGATTTAATGCTTAGGGGTTTGGATAATGGCAAAATTTGCACTGGGGTACATAGACATTTTTTAGATGGAAGCCACTACTTATATGCTACTAGTTGCCACCGTCCCCATGTTTTATCATCTTTACCCTATGGAGAGTTTTTAAGATTATCCAGAATATGAAATGTTGAGACATATTTATTGGAACAAATATATAATACTTCCATTATGTTCTGTAATAGAGGTTATAGCAAGAAAGCAATAGAAGAAGCCAAATATAAACCTTTTTCATTAAAGTCAAGAAATAATGTTAATGAAAGGTTTTGGAATGATGGAGGGATAGAGAAAAGTGTGAAAATAAGAAGGAACAAATGTATTTTGTTAGTACTTATAACATCAAAAGTGAGGAAGTTTGTAATATTGTCAGATATTGGAACTTTCTCCATGGAGATCGGGATTTGAGTAAAATTTTGTGCAAGCATCCTATGATGTCATATAAATAGGAGAGGAGCTTAAAGGACATGTTTGTCCATGGTAATTTTGTTTTACCAAAAATAAATTTAAATGTTTGTCCAAGATCCATGGGCACTTTTAAATGCAATAGTTGTTCTGTTTGCAAATACATAGTGTGTTCTTTCGAGTATATAAATAAGATCAAATATACACCAAGGGGACATTTTTCGTGCAATAGTAAGGGGATTATTTATGCCCTAAGATGGCCTTGTGTTTTTTTTTATGTTGGTGAAATAAAAAGAAGCTTTAAAGTGAGGTTAATGGAACATATCAGGGATATAGAAAAATCTAAAGGCAGACAAGGTTTTAGCATGCCAGTTTAAAGATGTGTATGGTAGTCATTTTTCTATGCTACAAGGTTGGATTTTAGAGCAAATATTTGTTAAAGATGATGACAAAATTCATTTGAAAGAAAAACTGTTCTACAAGGAATCTGTTTTTATTCTTAAATATGATACTATGGTCCCTGTGGGACTGAATGGAGAGATTAATTGGAAGTATTTTGTTGAATTATTTAATTGTATAATTGATTGAGCTTGTGAATTTGTATAAAAGGTAGCACACTTTTAGATGGATTTTGTAACTCCTTGAAAGTCTTGTACCGAGGTGCTAGAGAATAAAATGTTTTGGATATGAACCAGTGGTCTTGATTTTTTATTCTTTGATAGTTGTTTGGATTATGTTATTCATCCTTCTTTGGGTATGGTGCTGGTTGTCAGTCATTCCTTGGGTATGGCTTGAATCACTTATCCTTCTGCCTCTGGTCATCTTGTCTGTCAACAAAGTTCATGTATCTTGTAGTAGGTATTAAACCTTTCAGTATGTGGTCATTATAAATCTTATCTTCACACTTTCTTCATATACTGTTTTCCACATCATTGTACATATTAGTAGCCCTTATTGAGATACTTATTAAAGCACACATGGTCTTTTCTGCTACTTATGACTCCACAAATCCAATCAAGTAAGCTATTTCTTGCAAATATTGTCCAATCGATTGCAATTACCTACTCAGAGGTGGTGGAATCCATGCATTTACAGTATGTGCCAACAGCAATGAAAAATAACGAAGACAGGAATAGTCCTGTAATGTCAGTGTGAAGACACTGCTACAGCAGTTAAATCTATTCCAAGAATGCTTGTACAATCCATTTTGGATACATTGAGATAAAATAAATGAGAAGAATTTAGACTGCTTTAAGTTACTTTCACACTTAGTGTCAGTACAGCCCACCCCCTCCCCAAGGCACACACAGGATTATAGCTTTCCCTAGTCTTGCAAAATTCACCTTTCCAACCAGTATCAAATGTTGTCAGTTTCTCTGTCTTTCTGCATCATTCTGCATAAAATTATCTTACTTCTGCTAGGTGGATTTGCAGCCTGCAAGAATAGTTTCAGCATGGATAATATATAGACTGACACATTTGGGTGCCACTAGGTAAGTGCTAAAGGCATTTGTATGACTGAGCTTACAGCCAGTGCTACTGCTAAAGGAAAATTTATTTTAGACTTGTTAAAGCCATTATATCTTGATATGTATGGCTTTCTTACCCACAAAAAAATTGTCCTTTGTTGACAAAGTAGTTATTTAAGCCAACTGCTACTGTTCCTTTCAGTGAAGACTAACCCATACTGACAACCCAAGTGCTAATCTAACAAAAAATACAATAAAAAAAATCCTGTCTCCTATCGGTCATACATGCAGCTGTTGTCCTTCTGATACTGAACTTGTGTACCCATGGCTTTAATAGCTGCTAACCGTTCTGTTACTTTTTCTCTATAATTACATTGTAACAGTTACTCAGTAGTTGGTTGATCAAGCTGATTGTTTCTGATACACAGAAACATACGTGGCTCAGGTCTGTCTCACCCCACTTAGGTTGAAGCCTCCCCTTACCCTGCCCTACCTTACCCCTAATTCTCACCAACCCCTCTACAACTACATTTATGCCTGCATAAGACCCTGCTATTACTACATAGACTTCTTCCCCTTCTGTCTTCATACCCACTCCAATTTTTTAGTTATCCTTTTCTTCTACATCACTTTATATACTTCAAGACATATCTTGAAATTATCTCTTCCTATTATTTAAACTGTTATCTTCACCCTCCTCAATTTATCACCTACATTTCATCATCTAGAAATAACTATTAATAATTTTCATTAGGTCCACTAAACATATTGGCCATACTTACAACTACTCCTCTACTGCTTTTACTGTCACACCTCACATGCTATATGACACTTATCTCCCTGACTCTAAAATCCCCTACTATTGCTTATTCTGTACACACTATTGGCTAACCCTACTTGGACAAAATTGCATCCATCTTATTTAGCTTTTCACCCTATCTCCTTTACAAACACAAATTTGTCTACTTTACCACCTACTCTTTCAAGCTTAAACATAAGCTCAATACAGACTTGGCCATTATATCATTTAATTTACTTACATTACCAAATTATTTCCCTATGTGAGGATGTATACCATAATCCTGGCTTATACCGCTCATCTCCACCATCCATCTTAGGTCTCCAACATCTGTATGCCCAAGAAATCTAAAAATCTCCTCCATCAACATCTGAAGTATAGTTAATAAAGTAACAGAATTTCATTCATGGATCTCCCATCACGCTTCTGAAATTGTCATCCTCACAGAACCCTGGCTTAAAATACGCATCAATGACTTTGAAATTATTCTCCCATGCAGTAATACTGTATGTGCTATAGATTAAACAAAAATGCCAGTGGTGTAGCCATCCTCTTTTCAAACCATCTTGATCTCTGTTCCTCATGTTTTGTCCCATCTACACTTCCCTTTGCAGAGTTACTAATTTCTACCCTGAAACTAAACAATCATAAAAATCAGTGTATTATTGCCCTATATATCCTTCCTGGTAAAATTATCTCTGTCCTAGAACACATCCTTAAATGGATATCAAATTTCATATCCTATGAAATTACAATCCTTGTTGATATCAACACTGATTGGCAGCACTTTTTAACAGAATATCCTTCAAATATCAAAGCATCATCCTACATGGATTTGCACAACTTTCAACCTCCAATATTCACCCCAGCAAAACCTCAAGGTCTAGCTCCATTCTAGACTGGATCCTAGTTTCAAATCCTAAACAATATAGCTCTCCAAGAACCTTCCCAAACTCACTCAGTCACTCTATCCTATCTATTTCCACAGGTTAATAAACCACAACTCCAAAGATCATATTCTTAAGGAATGCCATAACCTTACTAACTTCAAACCAGATGTTTTCAACAATGTTCTTCAATTCCCTAACTGGTCCAGTCTGTACACCTTACCTCTGGATGATGCTGTACTTAAAATTGAATTCACCATTTCTCAATACCCTAAATAACCTTGTCCCCCATCAAAAGAAAACATGTTAAATCCACCCAAATGTTCTGGCTATCCCATACCAGTGACACCATAAGGCACAAGAGAGACAAAGCTTGGTGAAACTGGCAAAGAACAAAATATTTTGCCTACCTTCAAACTTATAAACATCTTCATAACCTTGCTAAAACTTATATCACTGCTGACAAAAAACAGTATTACTTAGATCCACAAATAAACTGTTAAAAAACAAGAAATTTTAATCCTCTGTTAACAGAGTCTTGCACTCTGCAACTCCTACTTTCCTCAACCCCTGCCCAGGTAGCTCTCAGACAGAAACTGCTAATAAATTTACCTCCCATTTTATTGACTCTTGCTATTCTAACACAAAGTATCCTATAAACTTATGATGGCCCTGATGAGTTTTCCCAGTTCTTATAAACATCTGTTCTCCTTAAAAACTGTCTCTGCATCTCACATAAAACACCTACTCAACAAGCTCAAACCATGCTCACCCTCTGTTGGAAACCTTCTTACAGAATATTTAAAGCTTGCAGCTACTTCCATTGATTATCTAGTTTCCATTGTGATCAATAGATCCATTCAAGAATCACATGTCCCATCTCTATGGAGAAAAGTCTACATTATATCTCTTCATAAGGGTGGTAACTCCAATGCAATAACAAACTTTAGGCCTATCGCTATCTTATCACCCTTCTCTAAAATTCTAGAAAATCAACAAATCTTACACTACCTTTTTTAAGAAAATCTTCTAACCTCTACCCAACATGGTTTTTGCCAATATCATAGCACAACAACTGCCTTGGCCAACTTCTTAAACAACATCATCAAAGCTAGAGATAAGAATAACTTGATCTCTTTCATGTTTTCAGACCTCTCCAAAGCTTTTGACACAGTGTCTCACTCCAATTACTCTCTAAAATGTCTGCATTTGGTCAGTCTAATACAACACTCTGCTGATTCACTAGCTACCCTTGTTATTGGCCACAAAAACGGCTTTCAACATACTCCTCTTTTCTCCCAGTTAATATCAGTGTGCCCAAGGCTCTATTCTTGGACCTCTTCCCTTTAACATTTTTATTAACAACTCACATACATTCTCCCAACAGACTTCCCTCATCTAATACAACTCCACCCTCATCTGTTCATCAAACACTCTTTCTCACGTGTACTACCTTACTCAAAATGTCTTTCAACTCCATTGAGCACTGGCGTGGGAAAACCAACTCTTTCTAAATCCCAATAAAACCAAGCTTCAGAATAACTTATTTCAATCACACAAACGTAGAAATTGTATCTTACACCAAGTTACTAGGGGTCACAATCGATGATCAATTGAAATTTAATCTTCATACACAAAATTATGTAAAAAAACGGGTCTATATGACTACATCGACAACTCATATCATCGACATTCACTTCTGCGACTCGAAATAACCGACAACTCATAATAGCGAAATTTCAAATTACCGACATTTAGTTGCCCGACAACACTAAATCAAAATGAAAACAACATCCTAGTACATTGTACCCTTTCTGCATATCGTCTATCCATCACATAACGCAAACTCAAAACTGATCGTAGAAAGAAATCTGACGGTAAGAACAAATAAATATAAAACGCATTATCACCACTTGAAAGTGCCTTGCGATACAATCCAAACTTCAATTGTAGATCTGCTTCTATTCACATTTTAAGTAACCTCGTGATACACTGCACAAACTCCACATTTGAGTAGTTTCCCATGTTAGAAATTAGTGTATCAAACCTTTGTTGACGTAGAATCAGTTTCCTGCTCTTTGGAGACGGTGGAAATCCCGTACACATGCGCACTCTCAATTCATCTACCCAATCTTGTTCACGACTTAAGATGTGCAGTAAATATCTCAAATCAATGCCCTTATCACCTAGCATGCATTTGAGTCTCCGATGCCATGCCTCAACTTTATTTTGAGTACGAGGCAGGGACAATTCATTCAGTTCAGAGACATTCCAGAATGTAATGGGAAACAGAGGCGGAAACCTCATAGAAGACGTAAACCTTGTATTAAACTTGCACCTCTTTCCATATACATACCAATCTGCAAAGTATTGCAACATATCTTTCCCTTCTGCTGGAAATATACTTTTCAGCTCTTCGAATGTTCCTTTTACCTTATCCTCAGGTAAAAACGCTAATGCAACCAATGACTTTACAGCTAATTGAAGTTCCTGTGAGTTATTATATATAGAAGCTAAACCCAAGGATTGAATTTTACGCCAGATATTCTGTCCAAAGTGGAACAAACAACCCTTGGAATGGACATCGTTGAAATTAATCCTAATGCTCTTCAATGCTGCTATTTCAAAGTCAGATAACACAAATTTAACCTGCATGTCTAAACCATTTGATGTCAGTAAAAAGAAAATACTATTCCACAAATAGTTATATGCTTTCAGGGACTTCTTTGACATGAAAGCATAGATTAGTGGGGCAGTTTTCATATTTCCACCATGTTTAAGTATACCATGCACAGTGTATAATTGCCTTATGGTAACACCTTTTGAAAAGTACGTCCCATCCATAAGCCATATGGTAGATTGACTGAGATCACGTAAATTATCCACAGTAGTAAACACTACTACTGTGGTATCAGTGACCTTGTCTGTCATAAATTTACTTAGAAATGTGCCAGTTTTTAACTTAAACTTGGTGAAATCGATATTATGTAGTGTCAGTTGGAACTTCTTACTAAGCCCGCATTTTGCGCGTCTACGCGATTCACCTGTTGTAAGAGTGCTGATCTGTGAGGGAGACTATCAATGCTAGTTAAAGATGACTATCAGTGATGGTGTGGCTCTACCGATGGTAGCTCTACAGTTCAGGTCGCTACATACAACATAACGTTCCAGTTCCCCTATGTCTGCAGCATGAGAATGAGGTACAGATTTCTGCAATTTATCACCATCAGGTAGATAGACAGTAACAGCCCTACCCTTACAGTTTTCTGTCATTTTATATTTGCAAGCCCAATAGCGTCTACTATCCCGCTCTAAATAATATAGATAGTTGTCAATGACTAACATGGGCTTCCTCTTTTGTGACTCATTGTACATACATCCTATCTCCCCAGGACTAGTCTGGTATCGTTTGCTGCGTCTTTCTTCAGTGCACAGTATTTCAGTTGTAAACTGTCTTGCTATTTGCTAAGTAGTTGAGCATTTGCTTTGAATACATGTTTCAGTAACACCGTTTTCATTTACTTGTTCAAGATTCTATGCCATTGTCGGACATGTAAACGTCGCATATTTGAAGTTTCAATTATATGAGTGGTCGATCACTTTGAGTCGAATTAGTGAGTGTCGGTCTTATGACTTGTCGATGTAGTCATATAGACCCAAAAAGACACATGAAAAACTCAGAATGCTCTACAGATACAAAAAAGAAATCCTCACTCCTACAGAGATACACTGGCAAACATATACCTTCTACCTGCTCCAATGTATGCCTCATTAATTTTAACAATATTTGAAGCTCCATCACCACAAAATTAGAACCATGTTATAACAAGATAGCTATATTTGCAATCAAAGTGTCATATAAAAGTCATCTTTGCTCTTCTCTGAAAACATTAAACTGGCTTGAATTACCCAATTACCTCAAGTATACTCAACTTCTACTTATCCACAAAATGATCTATAATCCTTTCCACTGTCCATCCATCAGTAACATTCTCAAACAGTACATTCCAAACTGTCCACTTCACTCATCTGAAATACAGATTTTTGAAACCAATAAACCTAAAAAAAAAAAAAAAAATTAGGACATAGTTTATACTCCTGCATAGTAGCCAAAACCTTGTACAAGATTTCATATGGGCAGTAGATCAACACCTAAAAGTCCCATTTTTATGCATACCCTAAAATAATACATTCACATCTCTAGGCTCTGTACTTACCTTTCTCCAGGTTGAACTAACCCTTTTATTTTCCCCTTCCAGTATTCTTTCTCTTACACATACTGTCTCACTTCCCTTTTTCTTTCATACTCCTTCCTCCATACAATCTGCAGTTCACCGGCTGTCTCTGTTCCTGCTCTTAGCACCTACCCTTATTTCTCTCTTATTTTTTCTAGATCATCATCTTTAAACCTCCTCTTCTCTACATTCCTTTGACCTTTTTTAGCCTATAGTATTCTTCTTACTGTCACGTTTTTGCTTCTGTACCTGCTGTACCTTAGTAATTCTTTCTCCATATAGATACTAGCCAAGTTATCCACTTTGTGTAGTGGACGTCTGCTAATCGTGGCTAGCTTATATGACCCCTGTCAAGGCAGCCTAATTTGTTTTAGTTGGTTCTTCTAATCAAAAAGAGAAAGTACCTTGGCTTCTGGGGAGATTGGGGTGTGACAAATGATTCATTGTTGGTTAGGATACCCCTACTCATGAGTTCTCTGGAAAAAGTCACATGTTATTAGCAGTATATGAAAAAGCTGCATCTAGTGGATGCCTGGCAATTTTCATATCACTCACTGTGTGGTTACACATTCTGATCTCCCATCTATAAGCCCAAGAGTAGGCTAGATTATTTGTTTAAATTCCCAATGATACCCTCCTAATTTAAATCATGACAACACCATCTATCTCCCCTTATCTAATCATCTTATTACCTACTTCATGCACTTTCTCAAGGAAGACCACAGCTCCACCTCTCCTGTGGAGATTCATCCATCTTCTCTTAAGAATGTGGGATGGCATTAAATTATTTTGCTATGCTCTAGCACCTTACGTTGAAATTAATGAGATGGTGCAGATATCTCCCTTACTGAGATAAGAGTACGCAAAGGTGGAATTTTTACTAGCTGTAAAGAAGCCCAGTGAAAGGAAATGACTTCAGGTGTATCATGTATGTAAAGAGCTGGATGACATTGCAGAAAACTTCCTTGAAAAGTGCAAGCCTTGTAAATTGAAAACCTCCATCATCATGACAGAATATAGGGAAAGTCAATATTGCAGCAGGCTTTCCCCTCAACAGCCATCTGTGCTTTGTCTCCATATGGATTCAGTCATTGCCTGACCTAAAGACAGTGACTAGGAAGGTTAGTGTCTTGGTGATTGAAAAAAAAGACAAGAATAAAGCCATGAATGCAAACTTATTTTCTACCTCAGGCATTAAATTATGAAGAAAGTACAACATTTGCAGTATCCTCTAAGATTACTATAGTTAACTATATCATTCTACAAAAGCCCACCCTGATAAAAATCATAATGTAAGATTGCCAGATCTTTTCTTTACCCTGCTTGTGAGAAAAGTAACAACAGAAGCTTGTTGTTCCCATTTCCTGTAAAGAAATAGAATAATTTATAATATGACCAATGATAAAACCCTAGGCCTTTGACTAAACATTTTATTAAATTTGCTTTATACATTTCACAGAAGGGTTTGTAAAGCACCCATGGGCCATACCTCTCAACTTTACAGACTTTCACCGAATGTGCAGATTTTTGCCTCGCATTTTTGACCTGTTTCTCATAAAATTGTGGTTTTCTGACAAATCATTAAGGAGTGAAGTCAGAAAATAATGGCAGACGCTTGAGTTTCAGACTTTGTATCCTTCAGAAAATTCATACTAATGCAAAACCCGTTAGTCTATCAACTTTCTAAGTTTTTAAGATCAATATTTAAAAAGTGTCCCTATATTTGGTCCTTTGTCCCCCTCCCCATTATTTGTGGCTTTGGCCCAATTTCTTGCTCCAAGAAGTTGAGAGGTATGCCTATGGGGACTGGTAGATGTCGGATAGCTGTAGTTTCTGGTTACTTGAGAGTTACTATTAAAACTAAGCCTGACTAATACTGTACCCTATCCTATTTGTTTGGTTTGACTTGTTCTCAGGTTGAGGAGAGTGAGAATTTATTCCTATCTTCCTTTTTAAAACTCTAAAACTCTAAAAATGTAAGGTATGTTTCTGTGGTGGTGGTGGGGTGGGGGTGGGGGGCTAAACAAAGTGCAACATAAGAAAAGTGTACTGTATTTCTTCAATTTTTTTTTTTTGCCGGTTGCCTGAGAGTGCTAGTTGATTGAGTTCTGGTTAACTGAGAGTTTACTGCATTGCATTTACTTATTTGGTTAGTTAGTTTCTATCGATCACGATATTCTATCTAGGACCAGCTCACTTGTTAATTCCACTAATTTAGTTTTTGTGCTGCTTATGTGTGTTGTCTTTGATTTAATCCAATGTACTTTATACATTGTCTTATTTGTCATAATGTTAACAACTGTATATTTTATTGTAATGTGGAGCTTTTTTCCTGAAAAGGGTAATTTTATAGCCCAGATGGACTATCCAGTTAACAAATAATAATAATAATAATAATAGGAATAATGCTAATACTACTACTAAAAATAATAATAATAATTTCACATGAGACCCAAGATGATCTTCATACTTACAAGTAGTAATATGACTGGGATACCAGGGAAAGTTCCCTTCCTTTTTTTTTTTTTTTTTTTTTTTTTTTTGGAAGGAGTGCAGCCTATTTTCTGTAGGAGGATAATGGATACTGGCAAATATATACAAAGCAGCGCACAGACTAGTAATGTGGTTATGTAGGCAATGATGAAAACTGATAAAAAAATGAAGAAACAGCAGAAAATAGCAATAAATTATTGGCAGACATCCTACTGTTTGTTATGTGACTTGTTACACAGGTCTATTGGGATATAATAGAAACTCTGAAGCCAGAAAAACAAGTCTTGCGCACCATCTTATGGCAAACTGATATTAAAGGCAGTGTTGAAGGTAATTCAGGACTGTAGTAGGTAAGAGGATGAGGAGAAATGCTTTGCAACAGTGTAGAGCACTTGAGGATGTCACAAACAGACAGGACTTGGATTACTGAATACATTACAAAGGCAGCCTGACAAAGAGCAGCATTCATTTGTGGAGACATTGTTAGTTGTGCAATAGGTAGCAAAGTTATCTTTGTCCAGATGGCTGTGGATTCTATTAAATAAATACTAATAAAGTTGGACCTAAAAGATATTTTTGGTGTAATGCCATGAAACCATTAGGTATAGGACTGCAAAACACTCAGTCATTTATACTTACTGAAAATTAATATATTTATGATGTATTGATATAATGAAATAAAGAAAGCCCAATGGTTTAAGTTTGATTTTCTCAATTTTCTTCAGAGCAACGGTTTTCTTTTTACTGTTTAGAACTGACATTTTGTCAGAAGTAAGAGGATATGTTCAAGAATTCTTGGAAGTTGCATTGCTGCTGAAAAAAGCAAACTACCATTTTGTATCTCCATGTTAATTTTATAAATTAATATAATGGAATTTTATTTTATAGTGGAGAACCTAAAAACTGTTATACATGTAGAAAATAAGGAAATGTACCAAAATCATGGGTTCCCCTATATTATCATGAGCACCATCCACTTGAGTTTCAGTAACTTAATACTGACCACTTTGAAGGGGTTCTGCTGATAGTCAGCAGTGAGTTAGCTAATAGTGTTTTTGCAGGTGGACAATGTGGAGGTTCTTTGTCCACACCCTTGATCTCTAAAGATACTGTTTCTGAAGTTGCTCTGAGCAAGTGAAGTGAGGGCAGCTGAATGAGGAGCAACCAAAAGTCAACCAAAATCTTGTCCTAGGGAAGTATAAAGTTTGCCAGGAATCTCATCAGATTAAATGATCATGTTCCAGCATATATCAAGTGTGCCGAAAAAGACATTTTAGGTAGAATTTGCAAATAAATGGGGAGAGGTAAAAAAAGTAAATATGGTTGTAGTGTGTAAGGAAATATTATGGAAACTGATGCTGATAACGTAAGAGATTCCAGTATATTTGTTAAACTGAGTATGGTGAATAAATGTACTATTAATAAGGCAGAAATTCTTATGTTACTGGTATTTAGTCATTTAGCCAAGTCTGACTCTTGATAACTTGAGGGACTTGAACACATCAGGCCTCTTGGACAGCAACTGCTTCTTTAAGTTTTTGTTTATACATATTCATTACTTTCTTAATGTTGTCTATCCATTTGCTACACCCTTAATATTTTGCTTTGATCTTTCCTATCATCAGTGATCAGTATATTTTCTTCACATCTATATAGTTCTGTTAGAAGGTTTCCTGAGTTTCAGAGAATGGGCAAACTGTACATCAACACCCTGATTAGAGAATGAACGTTGTCCATCAGGATATTAATGTACAAGTAATGCCAGCTGACAAACGAGTCTACTACTTCACAGCGGTATATCAGGCTGCCGTGGAGCTCGGACTGCAAAAAAAACCTACCGGTCGCCATTATTATTAGGCTCGCTAAGCAGCAGTTCTGCTGTTTAGCGAGCATAAAATATAAAACAAAAAAAGAGAGACTTGTGTGTGTGTGTGTGCGTGTTTGCATGTGTGCGTGTGTGTGTGTGTGTGTGTGTGTGTGTGTGTGTGTGTGTGTGTGTGTGTGTGTGTGTGTGTGTGTGTGTGTGTGTGTGTGTATGAGAGAGAGAGATCGAGAGAGTGAGAGAAAGCAAGAGTGTTGTATGAATGAATGTGTCTATGAAAGCAGAGAAGATGTGGTGTGAGAGAGCCTGAGAGAGAGTGAGAGTGATCTTGTGTGAGTGAATACGTGTATGAAAGCAGAGAAGCCTATGTGTGTGAGAGACTGAGAGTGAGAGCAGTCTTGTGTGACTGAATGCATGTGTGAAAGCAGCGGAGACTCTGTTTGTGAGAGACTGAGAAAGAAGGTGAGACCGATCTTGTGTGAGTGAGTGTGTGTATGAAAGCAGAGGAGACTGTGTGTGTGTGTGTGTGTGTGTGTGTGTGTGTGTGTGTGTGTGTGTGTGTGTGTGTGTGTGTGTGTGTGTGTGTGTGTGTGTGTGTGTGAAAGCAGACGAGACTGTGTATGTGTGTATGGGAGAGAGACTGGGCTGTATGTAAAATTGTCATTTTACTTACTTATTATTTTTTAAGCACTATATTATTTTTATATGTGTTTGATGTAAAGTGCTTCCTCCAACACCATTAACATATACTACAGCAAGTTTAAAACATTAGGTGGAGGAACTATTTTAGATCAAAAATAGATAAAAAATAATATAGTACTTAAAAAATAAGCAAGTGAAACACAGCAATTTTCCAGAGAGTCCATTCTCTAAGTGCAGTATTGTCCTCCAGGGTGTGTTGTGGCATTGGGCCTCAAAACACCCCTGAGCGGGCATTAATTACACATTAACACACACCCTGTCAGGTATTATTGCTTGTAAATAATATGGAGTTTTGAACCTTGTCAAAAGGAGGAATCAGTAGGGAAAGATTCTACGGAAACAATTTTTTCACTACATGATTCTAAGTCAAACAATGTGTTTATTATTAAGAAGATGCATAAAGTGAAGCCTAATAAAATGAAAAGCCAGACATGAAAGAACATTTGTTGTCAATCTTAAAACTAAGGCTAGAAGACAGAGTTTCATAATAATTTTTAGGCATAAACAGAGTAATACTTATCTATAAAAGATTTATTATGTAGTTGAAAGTAAAGTGGATGTCAATATAAATGGGTGGCATATTAAATGGTCTTTCAGTCTTGATGAATTTTCATGTTTGTATATTTTATTACATATGGTGGAATAAATATTCTGGATGTGTTTGTTATTGATGCTGATCACTTGAAAGTATTTTACTCATGAAAGGCAGCAAGTTAACCAAAAGTTTTTTGCGGGTGGTAAATGCGGAGGTGGGCAGTTTGCTCTGAAAAAAAATGGCATATTGAGAAAATTACTAGCTAATTCATGATCTTTGGCTTGATAGAGGATATAGTGGAATATGTGTTGTGTATCCTTTAGTGACTGATAACAAAAGAAAGATGTTATTTGAAGCTTTGTATCTTATTTCTGTATTGATAGAGCATGTAGATAGAAGTGAACCTAACAGCAATGTTGGAAAACTAAAGGAAAAAAAATGAATAGCTCAGTACAGAAAGGCAAAGATGTGAAACATTTAAAGTTAAAAAAGGGGCCATAGCAAATTATTTTGTAAGAAATCAGGGATAAGAAATTAAATAATGTTATTTATTACAGAGAAGGCCTGTCAAAATGTAATAAAGGAGTCTGTGAAATGGGTTTTTCATATCATTTGGAAAAGCTGAGTATGTTTTTGGGAGAAGCCGTGATTTTTAGCCAACTAAATGACTATGCAAAATGCAGATCTCTGTAAAAGAAAAAAATATATGAAATGAAGCAACTTTATGATTTGTAGTTTGAACATACGAGAATGTGATCTTTATATAAATTGAGTAGCTTGTGTGCAACATGCACAAAGATAAACTAAGAATAGAATAGAATATGATATATGTGAAAAGCTGATAAAAAACGGAGGAATAAATATAATACTATTTTATAGAAGTTATATTCCTGTCTTGAACTTAATACTTTATCCTCTTAGTGGACTACACTGAAAAATATTTAAATGAGAATAACAGAAACTTTTTATGATTCTTGTTTTAGGAAGCAGCACAGTTTAAGGTTGTGAGGAAGTTTGACCACCTTGATAAGAATGAATGGCAATAAAAAACAGAAGACCATAACAGACTTAAATGGTACTAATGTAATTCCTAATTACAACCAGCATAATATATTTTTTTGGTGTTCTCATACCTCAAAGTACTGACCGAGTGTCCAATGCCCCAAGTACATGCCTGGTCTACTACCCATCCTTCTACTTTCTGGACTGCTGTTGTATTTGCTGGAGCTGGCCATGGATCTTAAGTGTATCCTAGTGACTCACCAGTCTCTGCTTTTATCTGGGGGTTGGGATTCTTTTTATATGCCCTTCTCACTTTCCCTTTCCCTGCCTCCCACGCTCATCAATTATGTCCAAGGGTAACTCCCTTCTATGGACCATACCTTCCCTTAGGGAGTGTTATCCATAAGCACCCTCCCTCCCAAGATGGGCATGCCCATCCCACCCTGCCACTTCATCAGTCACCTGAGCTGTTAATCCAACCCAGGTTGCCAGTGTCGCAATCAGGGTTTTATCCCTTGACACCACCTAAGCAGCCTAAACAAGATGTTATTAAGAAAATAATGGAAGATATTTAAAATATTTATATAGTGTCAATGTCAATGAGTTAATGTCTTTACAACAGTTTCAGGTTAGAAAGATGTCTAAATCAAAGTATGAAATGTTAGAAAAAATATATATAACATTACAAGAATTATAAAAAAAAATACCAAAAATGGTTATCTGACATAGCTCTGTGATGGATATAGTATAATTTAGCACTAGTAGATCAGAGCGTGTGTATGTACCTTTAAGAAGCATTTCTAGATGCAGCACATGCATATAAATAGTGAGCACATGCAGACAGCAGTGCCATTTTGAGAGAATAGCCAGAGTGTTAACATGCATGAGTGCAGTATTCAGTCTGTTTATAAGTTTATTTAAGTTTAAGTTACAAAGTCTCATTTATGATGTGTTTGTGCATAATAAAGCTGCTTGAACAGTACCCATGAATGTTTTATCCTGACCAGAAGCGCAACATGGTGTTAGAACCGGGATCAGCAGAGCTACTTCTCCAAGCAATGATGTGCTGAGTTGAGGGTGAAGGCAGACCAAGCAGGTTGAGGGAAACGGAGCTCAGTCAAATGAAAAAGGGTCCAGAAACAAGCTAAAAGTAAAGAAAACTGTACTAATGATTTATTTGGCAAAGAAAATGAAATGGCGCATTTATAAGGCACCAAACGCATTATTAATCAATCGAATATCACAAAACGTATTATTAAGCAAACAAAAGGCACAAACCACATTATTAATTAAACAGAATATTCAAAACCATGATATTTGATAAAACTAACAAAACTATTCATAAGGGGCTCAGAATTACCTACGATTTGCATAACAAGCATGTTTAAAGTAAAACGGACACAAGAAAGCATATTGAGCATGATAAGAGATTAAAAAGGGCATAACAAGTACAATAGAAGGGCAAAATAAACTTAAAGAGCAAGGCGACTGCATGTTTTTTAGTAAAAGACTGTGTTTGGGCACAAACTACTATTTTGCATTGGCCAAAGCAATTCAAAGAAAAACTGGAGTTGTTTGAAGTATCTCAGAGTGTGCAAAGTGTTTGCAGAGTGTGTGCTTATTATGGTGCAGTTATTTCAAAGCGTTTGCTGTGTGCAAAGTGCAGTTTTATTGCAAAGTGCAAAGTACAGCCATTTTGATAAGTTTCTTGTGCTATGTTGTATTTGCTGGAGCTGGTCATGGATCTTAGGTGTATCCTAGTGACTCACCAGTCTGTGCTTTTATCATTCATTTGCAGAGTGCCGCCATTTCAGAGTGTTTCTTACACTACAGATTTATTTTGCAAAGTACCGTCATTTTGAAAAGTTCTTGTTTATGTACAGTTTATTTGCAAAATGCATTCATCTTGAAGTGTTTCTTACTATGAGCCTTTTCCATTGTGTACAGTTTATTTGCAAAGTACAGCATTTCAAAGTATTTCTTACACTGATGAGTGGTTTCGCAAAGTACAATAATTTCAGAGTATTCTTGTGCTCCGGAGACTTATTTGGCAAAGTGCAGTTGTTTCAAAGAGTTTGTTGTGCTATTGCGCATAATTACAAATACTGGCATAAAGTTCTGGCATATATTTATGTGTGTTTATTCATACATGATTCCAAGCACCTTCATTGCTGTGTGTTGATATGGCAGAGGCATTTCGAAGACCCAGTCCACTTGTGTTTGATCATAATATGTGCAGCAAGGTGTGAGTTATCCAGTCATAGAACCAACTGAGTGGGTATCATCCATGGTAACTGCTCATAAGAAAAATTCAGATGAAATCAGAATATGCATTGACCCAAGAGACTTAAACAAGGCATTAAAAAGACCACATCATCCTATGCATACAGTCGAGGAGATTGCAACCCTCATGCCAAATGCCACTGTTTTTTCTGCCTTAGATGCAAAAAGTTAATTTTGGCAAGTAATGCTTGATCACAAATCTTCACTACTGACTACATTCAGTACCCCATTTGGTAGATACAGATTCCTCAGGATGCCTTTTAGAATAAATTCTGCCAGTGAATTTTTTCAGCATGCAATGGAGCAAATTTTTTCAGGCTACCCGTGTGCAATATTAGTTGATGATTTACTAGTTGGAGGTAATGGTGAAACAGACATGACAGAAACCTCAGGAAAGTTCTGGATAGAGTATGTGAAGTGAGCTTAAAGCTTAATCCTCTGAAATGCAAATTCAGACTGCCAGAAGTTACTTATGCAGGCCATTTATTTACCAGTACAGGCTTACGACCAGATCCTTCTAAACAAGCAGCCATTCTTGAGATGCCAGCTGCAGGCAATGTCCAAGCCTTACAGCATTTTCTTGGTATGGTTACATATTTGGGCAAATTTATCCCTGACTTTAGAGAGTTATCAGCACCTTTAAGGGAGCTGACACAGAAAAATGTTGCATGGTCATGGTTAGAACAACACCAGAGAGCATTTGATAACCTCAAACAGTAAATTGCTAACGCGTCTACATTAAGATACTATGATGTCCACAAACCAGTAGTGCCTTCCTGTGATACTTCAAAGTTCAGTCTTGATACAGTTATTCTTCAAGAGGGCAGACCTGTTGCCTATGCATCTAGAACTCTTACCCAAACTGAGATGCAGTATGCTCAAATTGAGAAGGAACTTTTGGCAGTTGTGTTTTCATGTTCGAAGTTCCATGATTATATTTCTGGCCGAGCAATTCAGATAGAAACTGACCATTCAACCTCTAGTCACTATTTTCAAAAAGCCTATGTATTCCACTCCAGCAAGACTACAAAGAATGATACTCAAATGACAAAAGTTCTGTTTCAAAATGGTCTGTACAAAAGGTAAACTTCTTTATCTGGCTGATACCTTATCCAGATTGCCCAGAAATACTACAGAACAGCTTTATGCAGAGAGTTTTGACCTTGATGCCATGGAAAAGCATAATTTTTCTACCACAAGACTTAATGAGCTATGAGATCATACAAATACTAATCCAATTCTGCAAAAGCTCAACCACTACATCAATGTAGGATGGCCGTCAACGCAATCCAGTGTAATGCCAGAAGTACAACCTTACTTTCCATACAGAGATGAGATGCTGATGGAAGATGGTATCATTTACAAAGGTCCCAAAGTTATTGTTCCTACTTCTCTAGCAAAAGACATTGATAAAGTGCTTTCTTCTTGTTCAGTGTGCAACAGTACTAAGCTGCATTTGCAAAAAGAGCCACTTCACCTAAGCCAAATTCCTGAACTACCTTGGTCTGCAGCAGCAACTGACATATTTGAGTGGAACAGTCAACATTACTTAGTGTTGGTAGACTCTTATTTGAACTGGTTTGAGATTGATTTGCTACCTAACCTAACGTGCAGTGCTGTTATTGCTAAGATGAAACATAATTTCTCAGTCCATGGTAGTCCACACAAAGTTATTTCTGACAATGGTTCTCAGTTTACCAGTCAATTGTTTCAGAGATTTGCTAAAGAGTGGGACTTTATCCATGTTACTAGCAGTCCTGAATATCCTCAGTCAAACAGCTTTGCTGAACATGTAGTACAGAGTGCAAAGCAATTACCGGAGAGGTCAAAGTGTGACAATACTGATATCTTCTTGAATTTACTTAATCTTAGAAATATACCCCATGACAATCAGCTTGGCTCGCCTGCTCAGATACTTCTATCTAGGCAAACCAGAGCAACCTTGCCTATCAGTTCTAGTTTGTTGGTGCCTAAAGCTAAAAACAACAGAGCAATCAAAGCTCAACTTTTCAAAAAGTGTTCTTCTCAGAAGTCCAGCTGCTATGATAAAAGGAGCAGAGTTCTTCGTCCATTAAAAGAAGGAGAGACAGTGAGGATGCAAATGGTGAAAGGATTTGATCAAAATGGTCAAGTGAGAGGTATATGTACCAAGTCAAGATCCTACTTAGTGGAATCTGAGCGTATAGAGTACAGGAAAAACTGTAGACATCTTCTTCCTGTATCAGAAACGATATTGCAGCATCATACCTGTGATAAAGACTCTAGAGCTCAGAGCAACCCAGACAATGTTCATACTGAAGGGTCTATATCACACAATCGAAGTTTTACAACTTCGAACACTATATGGTCAAAAACATATGTTCAAAGTTGTGAAATTTCAAATGCGTAAAAAAATATATATAAATAAAAGAATTACCTGATGGCTTTAAGCAGGGGGGCAAGCCCCCTTGCACCCCCCCACACCCCATATACCAACTCTGAGACTGCACTTCAATGCAGTACAGTGCGGAAAGGGAAGATTTCCCTTTACTACACTGTAGTGCGATCTCGGAGTTGGTATATTTAAAGAGTGGGGAGTGTGGGGGTACAGGGGGGGCTTTTCCCCCTGCTTTTACTCATCAGGTAAGTTTTTATTATTTTTTTTAACATATTCGAAGTTTTACAACTTCGAACATGTGGGTTTGACCATATAATGTTCGAAGTTGTAAAACTTTGATTATGTGATATAGACCCCATACCGAAGAACATGTCACAGTATCCATTCCCATTCCTGATGATGTCCCAGATGTCCCTGAAGTTTAGCATTCCTTGAAGACAGTCCTTGTTGCTAGATCCAATTCTGACTTTTATGTTACATGGTCAGGTCGTATTTCAAGACCTAGTGTAAAATCAACACAACTTGAACATAATTATTTTATATGTGTCTAATTTTGTATGATTGCATATCAGATACTTAGTTCTGTATAACTGCATGTCAGAAGATCATTTCTGTAAATTGCATGTCATTGAATACTGTCATTTTGTATATGGACTATTTCTCAAAGAGGAAGAATGTAGATCAGAGCTTGTGTATGTACCTTTAAGAAGCATTTCCAGATGTAGCATGTGCATATAAATAGTGAGTACGTGCAGGCAGCAGTGCCATTATGAGAAAACAGCCAGAGTGTTAACATACAGTAGTCAGTCTGTTATACGTTTATTTAAGTTTAAGTTACAAAGCCTCATTTCTGATGTGATTGTGTGTAATAAAGCTTTTTGAACAGAACCCACAAATGTTTTATCCTGACCAGACGAGTGACACCATTATACAGCCCAGTTTGCTCAGTCAGTAGAGCATGAGACTCTTAATCTCAGGGTTGTGGGTATGTACCCACACTGGGTGCTGTCAGTTTTGGGTTGTAGACTGGCATAATGTTTAAGGTGTTTACCTGACAAGCACAAGGGACAGAGTTTGATTCTCACCTTGGAGAAATTGGCTAGGCTTAAAATAGCCTGCAAGGACAGCTAGCCTGGTACTTAACTATGAACTACTTATTAATAAAATCTCTTCCTCTGCATTTTACTTAAAATACTTCTGAAAGTGATGACTGAATGAATGGTTAAGAGAGATGACATCAAGGAAGGAAAATAATGCTACAGTAATTTAGAATGTATAAGGGAAACATTGAAACAGTTTCTTTTGAACTGGTGCCCTACAGCCCTGATCAGTACTTAGTATAGGATTATGTAGATTATAATCTGCAACTTTTATTAAGTATAAAAGCAGAATACATTTATGGTTTAGTTAAATAGAAACATCAGTAGATTCTATAATTGAGGCAGGAGCAAACAGGATTTATTTATTTTCTTTTGTTTACTTGGAAAGTCCATCTGGGAACTGAAATGCCCATTTTTAGCATAGGCTAGAGGAGAAAAATATTCAGAGAGCTGTAAAAGTGTATCCTATAAATTAGCATAGTTACAGGTGATTGACACCTTAGTGGATGAGTAGGTTCAGTGCAAAAATCGAATATCACCGTGAGCTTCACAGCAGTATGCTGCATTGTGTGAGCCAGCGGACAGCTTTTCTAGGATTTGACCCCTTTTCTTCAGTGTGATGTGACTCTGGGGTTGATATATATAATTTAGAGGAGTGTGGGGGCTCTGACTGTTAGTTAACCAACTGCCACTAAAAAGGCAGATAGGATTTATAAAGTTCCTCAGTCTTTTAAGTTTTTATACACTATTCTCAAACCAAACCAGCAGTTGGTTAGCTTTAGTTAATCCTTCTGCTGCTAAATGTTTAGTTAATTCCAATCCTACTCTTTCTGTCAGGATGGGAAGATTATTGATAGTCACTCAGTCAAAGCCCCACAAGTACGGATATGGTGCACTGACCCAATAGATCCACAAATGAGAATAAATTAAGCACTCCACAGCTAGGTTCAGATTTGTCATTATAGATAGAATTATGTATAAAACTATAGATAAGGCAGGTTGGCATAATATACTAAATAGAAAAGAGAAGAAATGGATTATTTAATTAGGAGCTCATTTTCTCCAGAACTTAATGAACATTTGTAACTAACCAATGAGTATTGCATGTTTGTTATTTAAGGAGGGGGTATGGTCAACTGTTAATATTGCACCGAGGAAGGCTTTCCATCTGAAACCAGTATGCTTATTTTACTACCATCGGGGATATGTTCATCCAGTGATTAAAGGTATTTGTGCTGACAAATGTATGCTGGCCTTTTGTTCTCATTTGAATATTATTAATAGGTATGGGAAAAAAAGATTTTCTGCTACTTTGATTTTCAGAATTTTGAATTGTCAGGCTTATATGCTAAAGTTTGATTTAATTGTTGAAGAATGAAGAATGCTTTGTCTGCATTTTCTTTTTGTGAGGAAAAGTTTACTTTAAATAATTTAGTTACTTCTCTTGTAGAAGTCACTACTCAATGTTTGCAGTGTTTGTATGACTCAGTTGATATTTCTTCCAGGTTTATGTTTACTTGTACTGTTTTGATGAGATTTGCCTAGCTGCATTCCCAGAACCACTTGGGTGATGTTAAAATGAAAGTTTAAATTCTCCTTTGGCTATATTTATTTTTCACGCCTCTGTTACAGTGATGATAAAAATGTGTGATGAAAGGGATGAGTGGAAACAGGGAATAGAGGTGTTTAAGAAGAAAAGGTTAGGAGGATCGAAAAAGAATTGTGAAACTTCCAAAACCAAAGACAGTCCAGCAAGTCCAAATGAGTATTTAATGGACCTTGTCAGCCTTATCCTCCTTGCAGCCCAATTTCCCTTCCAGAAAGTCTGAACCTCCACTTTTCTCTTTGTTAAAGATAGTTTCAGACAAATGGGTTCTGAAGATCATTCCTCAAGGTTACAGGTGGCACTGGGAGAAAATTCTTCCTTTCCTCCTCATTAAACAGAGCAGGCTATTTTTAATTTCCACCTGTCCTTCATCACACACTGCTCCAGGGTGTGATAGAAAACAGTTCCTCTTGAGTTGGGGAAATGTTTTTTTTTTATTCAAGGATGTTTTTATTGGCAAAGAAAGAAAATGCTTGGGACCAGTTCTGGCTCTTTCTTTCCTATACCTGTTTGTGATAGAACCCCAAATTCAAATTAATGTCACTTTGAACCTGTTTTATCTTCTTTCTCATTCACATTGTCTGGTAATACTAGATTTAAAATATGCTGATCATCACATCCCTGTTCATACAGAATTCAGCTGTTTCCTTAAAGTTTTGTGTGTCTGCATCACATTATCAGTTCTCTGCCTTACCCATTGGACTATCCACTGCACCAAACATGCTCACAAAGTGTCCAGCTCCAGTTAAATCTCATTGCAGGCTACAGGATGTAGAATAGTGTGTGTGTGTTATATCTTTAAGAAAGGTTTCAAGGTTGGTGTTGCTGTCCTACTTTGGAGACAATAGAAGAGTCTTTGTGGATTATGTTCAAGCAAGTTTATTTTATACAAACACATCACTATAGGAGTTTACTGACTTTAACTTAAGTAACCTATATACAAACCAACAACTGCGATCATGCATGCTCTCACTCTGGCTGCTCTTACAAAATGGCACTAGGGAGTGCACGTGTCTGGGATTTACATGTGCACGTACAGCTTTGACATGCTTCTTAAAGATACAGCATGTTTCACTTGCACTCTGATCTACATGCTCCCTCTTTGAGAATTAGATCTTATGACACTATAAGTCTATTTAGCATGCAGAAATCACAGGTAATTCTAAGTCATGCATTATATAATACTAAATAAACACATATATACAATCAATTCCACATTGCTGTGTATTTCACACCAGGCTTTGATACTTGCCCATATCATGTGACATAAAACTGGGAATTAGATTTAGCTACTGGAACTGTCTCTGCAAAATGTTTCACCTGTGGAATGTTTGGAACATTTTCTGGACTGGAATCAGAATTTTGAACACATTCTGGTATGAGAACAGTGTCTGATTCACTCTTAGATTTGAAGTCTGCATCACAGAAACAATGTTGTGATGGTGATGATTCTGATACAGGAAGAAAATGTTTACAGTTCCTCCTATATTCTACACCTTCTGAATCTACCAAGTAGGATCTTGGCTCAGCACAGATGCCTATAATCTGTCCAATTCAATCAAAACCTTTTGTTGTCTGGATTCTTACCATCTCTCCTTCCCGCAGTGAATGAAGTAATCTGCTTGATCTGTCATAACTAGATTTCTGGATATTACACTTCTTAAACAATTGAGCCTTGATGGTTTTATTGTTCTTAGGTTTAGGCTTCAATAAACTGGAATTAATGGGTAGTGTAGTTCTAGTTTGCCTGGAAAGTAGTCTTTGAGCAGGTGAGCAAGAATATCAACACAAGGTATGTTTCTGAGATTAAGCAAATTCACGAGCACATCAATGTTGTCACGCTTTGACATTTCAAGTAGTTGCTTTGCACTCTGCACTGCACGTTCAGCTAGACAATTTGACTGAGGATATTCAGGACTACTAGTGACATGTACAAAGTCCCATTCTTTGCAAATTTCTGAAACAACTGACTAGTAAATTGAGTACCATTGTCAGAAAGAACTTTGTGTGAACTACCATGAGCTGAGAAATGATGTTTCAGTTTAGTAATAACAGCTGCAGATGTTAGCTTAGGTAGTAGATCAATCCCAAACCAATTTGAATAAGAGTCTACCAAAACTCAGCAGTGTTGATTCTTCCACTCAAAGATATCAGCTGCAACTATTGACCAAGGTTGACCAAGTAGTTCAAGAACTGGACTTAGCTAAAGTGGTTATCTTTGCAAACATGGTCTAGTACTATTGCATACTGAGCAAGAAGAAAGTACTTTATTAATGCATTTTGGTAATGAAGACCAAAATACTAATGCTCTTGCTTTTCTCTTAGTGGATGCGGAACCTGGGTGACCATGATGCAAAATCTGAATATACTAAGGAAACAGGAACAACAAGTTTAGGACCTTTAAAAATAATGCCATGTTCCATCAACAATTCATCTCTGTAAGGAAAATAGGTTTTCACTTCAGGTGGTACACGAAATTGTTTTGACAGCCATCCAACATTAATGTAGTGATTGAGCTTCTGCAAAATTGGATCAGTCTGAGTGTGATCTCTCAACTCATCAAGTCTAGTTGTAGAAAGATTATGCACTGACATCACATCTAAGTCAAAATTCTCTGTGTCAAGTTGTTATGTTGTATTTCTGGGTGATCTGGATAAGATATCAGCCAGATAGAGCAATTTGCCTGTCGTGTAAACCATTTTGAAATTGTACTTTTGGAATTTGAGCATCATTGCTTGTAATCTCACTGGATCTGAATACATAGGCTTCTTTAGAATAGTAACTAGAGGTTTATGGTCAGCTTCAATCTGAATAGCTCGACCATAAATATAATCATGAAACTGGGAACATGCAAATACTATTGCTAAAAGTTCCTTCTGAATCTCAGCATACGGCATCTCAGTTTGAGTTAGTGTTCTGGATGCATGGG
The DNA here is from genome assembly GCF_019279795.1 of Protopterus annectens. Taxonomy (NCBI): domain Eukaryota; kingdom Metazoa; phylum Chordata; order Ceratodontiformes; family Protopteridae; genus Protopterus; species Protopterus annectens. The sequence continues at coordinate 1,157,142,240 of NC_056733.1, forward strand.
CTACTGGTCTACCCTCTTGAAGTATAACTGCTTCAAGACCAAATTTTAAAGCATCACAGGAAAGAGTAACTGGTTTGTTCACATCACAGTATCTTAATGTAGGTGGGGTGGAAAGTCTGCTTAAGGTCTTCAAATGCCTTCTGGCAGTGTTCCAACCATGACCATGCAACATTTTTGCACATTAGCTCTCTTAAAGGTGCTGTCAACTCACTGAAGTCTGGCATAGACTTGCCTAAATTGTTGAGCATGCCTAAAAAACATTATAGAACTTGTACATTATCTGGTGCTGACATGTCAAGAATAGCTGCTTGCTTGGTTGGGGCTGGTCTCAAGCCTGCACTTGTAAACAAATGGCCTATGCAGGACACTTCTGGAAGTCTGAATTTGCACTTTAGAGGACTGAACTTCAAGTTTACTTCACATTCTCTATCTAGAACTTTCTTGAGGTTTCTGTCATGCTCTGCTTCACCATTGTCTCCAGCCAATAAATCATCTACTATTATGGCACAAGGATAACCCAAAAAAATGTGTTCCATTGCATGCTGAAAGACTTCAGTTGCAGAATTTATTGCAAATGGCATCCTTAAGAACATGTATCTGCCAAATGGAGTACCGAAAGTAGTTAGAAATGAAGATTTGCGATCAAGCATCACTTGCCAAAATGAACTCTTTGCATCCGAGACTGAGAAAACAGTAGCATTTGGTATTAAAGCTGCAACCTCTTTGTACGCTTTGGATGATACAGTCTCTTTAATGCATTGTTCAAATCTCTTGGGTCAATGCATATTCTGATTTCGTCTCAGCCTTTTTTGTTAGCGTCTACTATGGATGACACCCATTCAGTTGGTTCTGTGACTGGACAAATCACACCTTGCTGTACCCTTTTATCCAACTGTACCTTAACTTTATCCTGCATTGCTATCGGAACTCTTCTTGCTGGTCTTACTACTGGAGTGACCTCTGGGTCTAACTTCATGGAATACACAACTGGAAGCTTGCCCAACTTGTCATCGAAAACATCAGCATACTCTGAGAAAATGGCTTCAGAAAAATTAGAACTTGGAAATGCACTTACATGATGAACTTCTATAGCAAAAGAAAGCAGATTCATTCTCAAACTATCTTTGAGACCCAATAAAGTTTGCACTGGTCTTCAAACTACACAGAATAACAAGTTGTAACAGTTCTTGGCCAAATAACATGAAAGCTTCACTGAACCTTTGGTTTGAATTTCTTCACCTCCATAAGCAACATGTCTCGCACTGCTAGCTACATTGAGTCATTCATTGTTTCTCACTTTGGCAAATGTGTCTGCTGATATAACATTACACTTTGAACCAGTGTCTACTTTAAGCTCTGTGAATCTTCCATTAATCCGAACAGTACAAAACACTTCGCTCCTTGTTAATAAATTCCCTGCATCAACTCTTTCATCAAGTACTGACACACCATCCACATGGAAAGCTGTCTGCTTCGGCTGTACATGATCAACTTGCATTTTTGCATGACCTTTCTTTATAACTGTGTGAGGCTTACTTGATTTGCAAAACTTTTGGAAATGGTTCCATTTTTTCACTTGTGACATTGCTGACCAAATTCTAAGCATTTCTCTCTTTTAGACTCATGATTTGCACCACAATTGCAACAGTTTACAATAAAGCTAGACTTGAGTTTTACTGATTCATGCTTGTACTGCACTGAGCTGGAGCAAACTCCCTTCTTAGAACTTACTGGAAAACCATGTGTCTTCACTGGAATCCCTGTAGCTGCCCGTGCTTGGGACTGTTTTTGTTCGCCACATGTTGCATACTATCTACATTTGCTCTGGAGCCAAATTAACCCATGCTCTTGTCACTCACAAGCATACTCGTGTGTTTTTCTGCCACCTCATGGATTTGACAAATATCGATGGCTTTGCTCAATGTTAAATCACTATCACAAAGTAAAATTTTTCTCAAAGCAGCACTGTTAATACCACACATAAGCCTGTCTTTTATCAACTCATCTTTTAAGTCACCAAACCAACACGTTTTAGCTCTGTTTCTCAGGTCAGTTGTATAAGCTGCAAATGTTTCCCCTGGTTTCTGATCTCTCATGTAAAACAAATGTCTGTCTAATGTAATATTTGTCTGGGGGTTACACATTTCTCTGAACTTGCTCTTCAAACACTCTGGGTCTTTCCCTGATTTCAGCTTGTACAACAATATGACGTTTTTCACCTACTCCTTCATATACTGCAGGTGCATACACAAATGAAAGCTCTCTTTCTATAGCCTCTGACCCAGCTACGTTTAGCAAATTGAATGCACTGGTATGTGCATCTCTATCTGTATAAGCTGCTTGTATAAAAGTATTGTGCTCTTGCTCAAATATTCTCCATTTCCCTTCAATATTCTGATCAAATACAAATGGTAGGAGCTTTCGAAATTTGTCTGCCATATTAACACATACTAGTGAAGGGTATTGCAAATAAGCACTGACGAACACACATGCACATATGCCAGAAACTTATGCCAGTGTTTGTAACTTTGTCCAGTGCCTTCATGCTTTTCGAAATTATGCTAATGGACAAACTCATAGTTCATAGGTTCATAGGTAGGTACTAGGCTATCGGCCCTGGGGGCCTATACAAGGCCAACCAAAAAGGTACCCCCGGCTTTTGCCACCCAAGAAAATTATTTTCCTGTGCCACTGTCGAGCAGAGCCACAGCGGTGATCCCCAGGGTGAATTTCCTATTTCGAATAAATCATGCCAAAATTTAATGTAAAGCTTTCGGATTAACCACCCTTCATCAGTACATAAAAACTAATAAACTTTTCATTATTTAAATAAGGAGCCATTTGAAATCACATGTTACAGCCAGCCTAACATCATGAGCTAACAATTAACTTTTAAAATGACATCACATTTAATAAGATATTGCATTTAAAAGAAATTTGCATTTAAAAGAATAGTACCTAAAACTTATTTAAAACTTGTTACTATATTCTAGACATATAAATATATACATAATAACAATATTAAAAATATATATTGAATTAAATTAAATTAAACATTTTCTCTTTGCCTTTTTATTAATATGGCTTTAAACTAACTGCATTGTTCAAACCCAGCTTGGCATCTGCCTGAAGTCTAATAATCCATTCATACTCCTTCATTTCCAGAGTATTATTCATATCACCACCCCTACTTCCCATATTCACTGTACCTATTCCCCTAAACTTAAATTTGTGTGTACTATTATTCTCAGAGATATGCTTCCTCAATGCATTTGTTACTACTTTCCTTCTAATCCCTGATTTATGTTCTGCTATCCATTCTCTTAATTTCCTAGTGGTCTTACCCACATAAAATGATGTACATAATGTGCATGTGGCTAAATATACCACTTGGGTCATATTAGAGTTTACGGAGGTCCTGAAGGTGAATATTTCTTTAGTTACAGGATGCTCAAAATTATCTGTCTCATCATATATATCACTACAACAACTACAATTATAACATTTCATTGTCCCCATTTTTTGTTGAGCTCTTTCTTTTACTTCTTTAAAAGCCTTGTAACATAATTTTTGCTTTAATGTTTCAGAATTTCTATAGGAAAATTGTGGTTTCTCTCCTACTATATTTTTAATCTCAGGCATAGCCATTAGAATAAGCCAATTTTTCTCTATTATATAGCGTATATCTTTAGTGTTAATATTAAATGTAGTAATATATCTCACTACTTTTTCTTTTCTATCCATCAACTGTGGTTCTTGTGCCACCTTTATACTAAAGATTGGCTTATATTTATCTATTCTACCTTTTACTACATCTTCATATATATTGTTTACAACTTGTTCAGGATAACCATTCCCTTTAAATTCTTGCATCATTTCCTTAGATTGATCTATGAAATTACTTTCTTCAGTGTTAAGCTTACTAGCCCTTATTAATTGCACCCTTAATATTCCCTTAAATGTGTGCGGTGCATGCATACTACTCCTGTTAATATATCTACAAATATTCACTTGCTTTTTAAATATTGTAGATTCTATTTTTTCTTCTTTTTTTATACAATTGAATATCTAAAAATACTATACTATCTTCTGATGCTAACATTTTAAACTTTAAAAACTCCGTGGAATTATTTCAATACATAATATAATTCTCTAATTCCTCCATATTGCCATCCCATATTAAAAAACAATCATCCACGAATCTTCTATAAAACTTGACCTTATTATTTAATTCATTTTCTTCACTAAAATATAATGCTTCTCCCACTGATATAGTACCAAGTTGGCGTATGTATTTGCTACTGGGGTGCCCATTGCTACCCCAGTTAACTGCAAATATGGTGTTTTGTCAAAAATAAAAACAGTTTTTGTTAATATTGCCTCTAATAATGTACATATATTTTCTATTTCTCTAGCTTGCATATTAATTTCATTATTAAGAAAACTACGTATAGCATCCACTCCATATTCATTTGGAATTACTGTAAAGAGTGACGTAATGTCTAATGTTGCAAATATAAAGTTCTTCCCAACATTCTTAACATACCATTCATGTAAATCAGATAAAAACTATTAGTATCTTTCATTATACTAGGACATTTACTTAAATATCTCCCTAATTTCATTTGTAAATACTTTGAAATCAGTTCAGTTATCCAACCACCCCCTGAGACAATAGGCCTCAGGGGTGGATTATTCAAACATTTATGTATTTTGGGAATCCCGTATATTTGCAGTATCCTAGGGCATGGTACAGAAAGATAGTTAAATAAGTCAATTGTTATATCATCATTTAATTGTAAATCATATATTGTCATATTTACCTCTGAAATACATTTTCTAACTTCATTATAACTTATTCCTTTAAAGGTCGTAACATCATTCAAATTACTTTTAAAACTTTCTGTGTATCTCTCTTTATCCATTATTACTACTGCACCTCCTTTATCCACCTGCTTAATTATTAGTCTATCATCTTTTTCTAACATTCTTAATGCTTCATATTCAGCATAAGACAAATTATACAATTTCTTCCTATTCATTTTAGAATAAAGGGCTCTCAATTCTTTCTCAACAACATCTGAATAAGCAATCAAAATCGGACAAGTCAGAGGTGTAAAAGTGCTTAATTTTTTACAAACAGATGTTTGTGAATTCACTTCCTTAAAAATTAACTTCAAACTTACATTTCTAACAAACAATTTCATATCTAATCTTGAAAATCACCACCGCCAGAAGATCACCACACAGTAGTACCATCTACTGGTCTTCTCTTCTTCTCCGTGCCTTGTGGATTTTATCTTCAATCTCTCTGTGTCTTTCCAAGGGAGTCTTTGTCTTGGACTTTTTCTTATATCTGTAATTGACTTAAAAGATGTGTCACTAATGGACAGGCGTGTATGTGGTATCAACAGTGCTGCAGTGAAAAAGATTTTGCTTTGTGACAATGATTTAATGCTGAGCAAAGCTACTGAGATTTATCAAATCCATGAACTTACAGAAAAGCACACAAGTATGCTTGCAAGTTATAAGAGCATGGTTTCAGCAGGCTCCAGAGCAAATGTAGACAGCATGCAACATGTGGCTAGCAGAAGCAGGCCTTAGCACATGGCAGCTGCCACCCCTGTGGGTTTTTCTGGGAGATCCCATAGTTTTCCAGCAAGTTCTAAGACAAAGACATGCTCAGTGCAGTACAAGGGTGAGTCAGCAAAACCCAAATCCAGCTTTATTGTTAACTGTCAAAATTGTGGTGCCAGTCATGAGTCTAAAAGAGAAAAATGCTTAGCATTTGGTCAGCAATGCTACAAGTGTAAAATATTGACCCATTTTCAAAATTTTTCAAATCAAGTAAACCTTACGCAGTTATAAAGAAGGGTCACTCGAAAAAGCAAGTTGATCATATAGAGAGCTGCAGTTCTACTTTCTTTGTAGATGGTTTATCAGTAATTGGTGAAAAGGTTGATGCAGTAAATTTATTGGTAAAGAATGAAGTGTTTTGTACTGTCCAGATCAATGGTACATCCACCAAGCTTAAAGTAGACACTGGCTTAAAGTGTAATGTTATGTCAGCAGATGCATTTGCTAAGGTGAGAAATAATGAACAACTCAGTGTGGCTAGTTGTGCAAAACTTGTTACTTATGGAGGTGAAGAAATTCAAACCGAAGGCTCAGTAGTGCTTTCATGTTATTTGGCTAGGAACTGTTACTGCTTGTTATTCTAGGTAGTCCGAAGACCTGTGCAGTCATTATTGGGTCTCAGAGACAGTTTGAGAATGAATTTGCTTCCTTTTACCAAATAAGTTCATCATATAAGCACATATCCTAGATAAAATTTTACTGAAGCTATTTTTTCAGAGTATGCTGAGGTTTTCGATGACAAGTTGGGCAAACTTCCAGTTGTGTATTCTATGAAGTTAGACCCAGAGGTCAGTCTAGTGGTCAGACCAGCAAGAAAAATTCTGATAACTATGCAGAATAAAGTTAAAGCTCAGATAGGTAAAATGGTGTACCAAAGTGTAATTTGTCCAGTTACAGAACCAACTAAATGGATGTTGACTATGGTAGCAGCCCACAAAAAAGGTCAGACAAAATCAGAACATATATCCAAAAGATTTGAACAAAGCATTAAAGAGACCACATCATCCAATGTATACAGTCAAGGAAGTTGAGCCCTAATACCAAACGCCACTGTTTTTTCTGTCTTGGATGCAAAAAGGTCATTTTGGCAAGTGATGCTTGATTGCAAATCCTCATTACTGACTACTTTCAGTACCCCATTTGGCAGATATAGATTCCTCAGGATGCCTTCTGGACTAAATTCTGCAAATGAAGTGTTTCAGCGTGTAATGGAGCACATTTTTTCAGGCTATCCTTGTGCCAAAATTGTAGATAATTTATTGGTTGGAGGCAATGGTGAAGCAGAGCATGACAGAGACCTTAAGAAAGTTCTAGACAGAGTACGTGAATTGAACTTAAAGCTCAATCCTTGGAAGTGCAAATTCAGACTACCAAAAGTTATGCATGTTGGTCATTTATTTACTAGCACTGGCTTGTGACCGGACCTGTCCAAGCAAGCACCGATGCTTGAGATATCAGCACCAGATAATGTTCAGGCTCTACAATGTTTTCTTGGTATGGTCAACTTTTTAGGTAAGCTCATACCAGACTTCAGTGAGTTGACAGCACCTTTGAGAGAGCTGACACTCAAAAATATTACGTGGTCTTGGTTGAAACAGCACCAGAAGGCATTTGAAGACCTTAAGCAGAAAATTGCCACCCCACCTACATTAAGTTACTATGAAGTCAATAAATCAGTAACTCTTTCCTGTGATGCTTCAGAATTTGGTCTTTCCGCAGTTATTGTTCAAGAAGGCAGACCGGTAGCCTATGCATCCAGAACTCTTTCCCAAACTATAATGCAATATGCTCAAATTGAGAGAGAACTTTTGGCAATAGTATTTGCATGTTCAAAGTTTCATGATTATATTTAGGGTCGAGCAATTCAGACTGAAACTGATTACCAACCTCTAGTTACTATTCTAAAGAAGCATATGCATCCATCTCCAGTGAGATTACAAAGAATGATGCTCAAATTGCAAAAGTACAACTTCAAAATGGTCTATACAAAAGGCAAACTTCTTTATCTGGCTGACATCTTATCCAGATCTCCCAAAAATACAACGGAACAGCTTCATGCAGAGAATTTTGACTTTGACATCATGGAAGTGCATCATTTTTCTACCACGAGACTTGATGAGCTGAGAAATCATACAAAGATTGATCCTATTTTGCAAAAGCTTAACCACTAAATTAATGTTGGATGTCCATGAAAGCAATCTAGTGTACCACCTGAAGTGCAAACTTATTTTCCTTACAGAGATGAGATATTGATGGAAGATTACATTATTTTCAAAGGTCCTAGAATTGTTGTTCCTGCTTCCTTACAACATGAATATTTCCAGATTTTGCATCCTGGTCACCCAGGTTCTGAATCTACCAAAAGAAGGGTGAAAGAACTAGTATTTTGGCCTTCTCTAATAAAATACATTGATAAAGTACTTTCTTCTTGTTCAGTATGCAATAGTACTAAACCACATTTCCTGAACTACCTTGGTCAACAGCAGCAACTGATATATTTGAATGGAACAATCAGCATTGCTTAGTGTCGGCAGTCTCTTATTCAAATTGGTTTGAGATTGATTTACTACCTAATCTAATGTCCACTGTTGTTATCACCAAGTTGAAATGTCATTTCTCAGTCCATGGTAGTCCACACAAAGTTATTTATGGCAATGATACCCAAGTTACCTGTCAGTTGTTTCAGAAATTTGCAAAATAATGGGACTTTGTACATGTTACTAGTAGTCAGGAATATCCACAGTCAAATGGACTGGATGAATGTGCAGTATAGAGTGCTAAGCAATTACTTAACAGGTCAAAGCATGATAATACTGATGTCTTTTTTTAATTTACTTAATCTCAGAAACATACCCCATGACAATTTACTTGGCTCACCTGCTCAGAGCCTTCTATCTAGGCAAACCAGAATAACATTGCCTATTAGTTCCAGTTTGTTGAGGCCTAAAGATTAGAACAACAGAACAATTAGAGCCCAATTATTCAGAAAGCTCTCTTTCCAGAAGTCCAGCTATGAGAAATCGAGCACATTTCTTCATCCATTGAAAGAAGGAGAGACAGTGAAGATGCAAACGGTGAAAGGTTTCGACTGGATTGGTCAAGTAACAGGTACATGTACCGAGCCGAGATCCTACTTCATAGAATCTGAGGGTGTGGAGTACAGGAGAAATTGCAGACATCTTATTCCTGTATCAGAACTGATATCACAGCATTGTTCCTGTGATACTGACTAAATCTCAGAGCAATCTAGACAATGTTCCTGTTGCATAATGTGTCTTAACTTCTACTTCCATTCCTGATGATGTTCCTGATGTCTCTAAAGATGAACATGCAGCAGAGACAGTTCCAGTTGCTAGACCTAATTCTAATTTCTATGCCACATGATTTGGTCGTATTTTCAGACCTACTGTAAAATACACAGCAACCTGGACATAATTGTCTAAATGTATTTAGTTCTCTATAATTGCATGACAAAAAATTATTTGTACTGATTGCATGTCAATTAATGTTGTCAATATTGCATGACTGATTTCTCAAAGAGGGAGGATGTAGAATAGTGTGTGTGTGTGTGTATGTTGTACCTTTAAGAAGTGCTTCAAGGACATCACAAGCATATAAATAGCAAGCACATGCTAGCTTCATTGCCATTTTGAGAGTTCAGCTAGAGAGTGAGCATGTATGAGTGTAATAGCTAGTTTGTTTATAAGTTTATCTAAATTAAAGTTATAAGCCTCAATCCTGATGTGTTTGTACATAATAAAGCTGCTTGAACAGAACCCACAAAGAGTCGTCTACTTTATCCTGACTGGACGAACGACACAGGGTATCCACATTTTCCATATTTAGATGACGTGATTATTTTTGTATTCTTTTTCAAAGTGTCATGAATCTCTCACTTATGTGAGAGATCTCTTACACAAGCTGTGATTCTAAGAGAACATTCAACAGTTTTTTTTTAACTCCTTCACACATGATCATGTTCCTAGGGTGTCAGCTAGACACCTCAGTTCAAAGAGCTTTTCTTCTACCGGAAAAAATAAATCTCTGTCTAGATCTTGTACTAAGATTTTCTATTATGATTCTCATCATATGCCTTACAAGACTCCACATGAGAAAGATACAATGTATAAGAAGTCTCTTTGGTCCCAGCACCAGCATTCTTTGTCTTTTCAAATCCCAGTGCTGGGGTTTGTCAGAAAATAAATCACTTGGTGAAGACAGCAAATATCCTTCAATCCAGGTCTCGTCTTCTCCCTCCTTATTCAATAGTAGTCAGTCATCACAGACACCTTGGACTTTGACTGAGTAGCAGTTTTAGTAGGGATAAAAACTACAAGGTCTGTGAGACACCAAGGACAGATGCTAGCACATAAATGTAAAATAAATGTTTGCCTTGATCAAGATACTCAACTCTTTGAATCACTTTGGTCCCTGGTACCTCTTCAAGTCGTTACAGACAATACCACAGTTGTGTTACACATTGACAACAAAGGAGGAACCAGGTTGCACCCTTTTTGCAGACCAGCCATGTTCGTTTGGGATGTAAGAGAAGAAAGGTTCGTGCTATGCCAAAACCCAGCTTACATTAATAAGGAGATTGTATTTGAACATCCAGTTAATGGTAAAAATTTTTTTCTGAAAGGGAGGGCTACATGTAGGACGACAGATGTGGTATATCTGGCTGAGTGCCTGTTCTGCCCCAGTTTTTATGTTGGGAAGACTAACAACATGTTGAAAGTCAGAATACTACAGCATTTGTCATCCATAAGGAATTGTGATGAACACAATGCTTTATATAGGCACATAAAGGCTAATCCAACACATGGTTTTAAGTTCAGGATTATAGTTAATATAAAATTGAACAGCAGGGGGGGATATTAAACAGTTAACAGAGTTAACTGAATCCAAATGGATTCTGGAGATGACAGCCCATAGAAATCCAGGGCTGAATGATGTAGTACCCCTTAAGCCAGCCCTTAAGAATAGGCGGGTTTTTTATTAGAATCTCATTGGTTGTTGTGTCTTTTAAATTAATTTGTCTGTTTGTAGAATTTTATCTGAAGAAGGGCCATAGCCCGAAAGCGCTCATCTTTTATACAATTTGTGTCACAATAAATTTTACATTTGGATTACAGCAGTATCCAGCAGCGTTTTTTCGTTTTGGATTTCGTTTGGGATGTAGCTTCACAGCACATTCTCACTCTACAGGCATCCTATATTCAATCAGTGTGGAAGACAAGCTGAGCAGGCCAAGGGCAGACCTTCACAAATGGAAAGTAGATCAGGGGGTCTTCCAAGATTTGATCCATCTGTGGGGAGTTCCTGAAGTAGGCCTTTTTTCTTCATCTGTGAACAATCAGCTGTCAAGCTTCTGCTCCAGGACTCCATGGAAGAAGGCCTGGAAGACAGATACATTTTCTCTTTCTTGGACAGTAATGTTCTTATATGCCTTTTTACCCTTTCCACTGATATCCAGGGCAATTCTGATGATTCAGAAGGAATAATCCAAGATCATTGTGGTGACTCCCTTCTGGCCCAACCAACTGTTGTAGTCCCTTGTTTTGGAAATGGCCCAGGGCAATTACCAAAAGCTTCTTCACAGTCTGGATCTACTGAGACAAGAATAGGGATGTTTGATACACCCTGATCCCAATCAAATTCAGTTGACTGTCTAGATGACAGGGTCTTAATTCCCTTTAGGCACCAGTTTACTGAGGATGTGCAGCAAATACTAATGGAGGCAAGAAAGCCAGCTACTAGAAAAACATATATTAATAAATGGAAAAACATTTCTATTTGGTGTCAACAACATAACCAGTACCCATTCAAGGTAGTTGTTCTCTGTTTTTACAATATTTGTGTGTGTTACTATCCTATGGCCTTTCTTACTCCTCCACAAAAGTTCATTTATCAACCATTTCAGCATGTCTGCCCATGGATCCTCCTCTTTCTATGCATTCTCATGTCAAAATATGTTTGAAAGTGCTTTACATATAGTGACCAAGAAGAAAACCAGTGTCCCCTTCTTGGGGTTTTAATTTTTGTGTTAGAGATGCTAACACGTGCTCCATAGGAACCAGTTAGCCTAAGTGACTTGAGGTTATTCACATGGAAATCAGTTTTACTGATTGCTCTGACTGCTGCAAGAAATGTATCTGAGCGGCAAGCTCTTATGATGAGTCAGCTCTATCTCATTTTTTCAGAGAGACAGGGCTTCTTTGAGAATTAATCCTACTTTTACTCCTAAAGTGGTATCCATGTTTACTTTAAACCAAGCTATTCATCTCCCCATTTTCTTTCCTGAACCTAAAAATGAGGGAGAAAGGCTACTCTACACCTTGCATGTCCTCAATCAACACTGGTACTGTCTCAAGATAACTACATCTTTCAGATCTTCAGATCAATTGTTTATTTCTTGTGAAGGTAAAATGAAGGGATAACCTGTGTCAAAAGAGAATAATTCCAAATGGTTGTTTAAGACTATTACATTTTGTTATATTCACTACAACAAAAGTATTCCAGACAGGGTCAAGGCAAACCCACTGTGCCAGGGCCTTGGCTTCATCTTTGGGGTTTTGGAAACTGTTGGATTCTAGAAGTATTCTAGAAGCTGCAGTTTGGTCCTCTGTACATACTTTAACAAAGCACTCTAAGCTTGATTCCCTATCTCGGTCAAGATCAGGCCTAGTTAGGACCATTCTTCAGGGACTCTAGGACTCTTTTCCTTCCATCCCCAAATGTAGGCAGGTGGGGTAATCTACCCATATAGCTAAGTCTACTGCAGCAGTAATGAATATGATAAACATAGTACAGCTGTTTAAGTAAACTTACAATAATAGTAGATGTTCGAGTGATAATTTCTGCTGCAGATGCTCCCTTGCTCCATTCCTCTTGTGTTTTGCTGTGTTGTTTATGTTTGGGGGGTAGGCATTTATTTTTTGTTATTCCTAGCTTTGTCCTTTCAGGGTTCAATCTCCTGCTGTCTGTTGACATGAAAGCTGTTAAGTACTTGGTGTCCAAACCTGTCTTTTAGTCAGCTCAGCTTGAACTGACTAATGGTTTGGGCAAGTGGTAGGTGCCCTGAAGCTTTGGAAGCTGACTGGATGTTATGTGCTATGCAAGATATAACCCATGTAGCTAAGGCTACTGCAGCAGTGATCAGTCAAATGTCTACTGTTAAGGTAAGTTTACTTACATAACTGTACTTTCTCACTCTGGTACTCCTTCAAATGTTGCAAGCAGGGGTCATAGAACCAACTCCTGCACCATAAACAGGGAAAGGATTTTACTCCAAAATCATTTTGGTACCCAAAAAGGAGTCTTTGTGGAGGCCAGTGCTAGATTTGTCTTACAAAAATATCTTTCTGAAAGTACCCGTATTCAGAATGCTCACCCTGCAGATTGTTCTACCCCTTCTTCTGCACCATTGCTTCATAGTGACTTTAGGTCTGAAACAGGCTCATCACTGCATTCCAATTGCTTCCAATTTCAGAACTGTCTGAGATTTGCTGTATCTGTATCACATTATCAATTTTCTGTATTACCCTTTGAGCATTCACAAAGTGCCTGACTGCAGTGGTTGTTTACTGCAGGACCCATGGCATCCACATTTTTCCTTATTTACCTGCCTTAATGATTTGTGCAGTCTGTCTCCAGGTGTTTAGAATCATTTGACAAGGTCTCAACCATTCTAGCTCACCCAAGCTTTACGATGAACCTACAAAAGTTCTGTCTCACACATTGTCAAAGAATTGTCTTCCAGGGGTGCTTGATAGAAATAAAAAAAAGAATGAGCTTTCTACTAGAAGATAATGTACTGACTTATCAGAACATTTTCAGGTTTTCTGTTTTCAAGAAACTGTTTCCCCAAGAGAGTTTCTCAAAATTCTAGGCCTCATGGTATCAGTGATACTCATAATACCACTGGTCAGATTCCATGTGACAGAGATTCAATGGTACTTAAAAAAAATATTGGTCCCAGCACCTGCATCCCTTAGAGTTCCATGTACTAAATCTGTAATTTGGGAAAAGAGAGTTACAGTGGTAGAGACTTCCAAGATGGCTGCACATTGAGTAACAGCTTGTTTCTAGCTCTCCCAGTCTGAAAACAGAAACTCAGTAGAGAAGGTCAGTAGACTTGTATTTATGGGTAAATTTTAGTAACTGTCCAGTAAGTGCACTGCCTAGATGCCAGGAATAAAGAAATACAGAAGACCTGGAAAAAATCAGCTACAAAAAGTGAGAAAGAAACACTGACTGGGGAAAGTTCTGCAGCTGTTCAGCAAAAAGCAATGCAACCTTCAGACATGACTTCCAATAACTTATAGGAAGATATAAAACAACTACATACAGAGTTGGTTAAAATAAACAAAACACTGATGGAGTATATCAACACAAACAACAAAAGGCTGGAAAAAAATCAGAAGTTGAAATGAATAAAAGGCTGGCTGAATATGAGACTGTTCAGGAAGAGATATTTAAAAAAAATAATAGAATTAGAGGGAAGAGCACATAGGGAAAACCTGAGATTTTAATCTATACCAGAGAAGCTGGAAGGAACAGACTGCATTCATTTTATGAAAGCACAAATACGCAACTGGACTGGTATTCCAGAGCAGAAGATGTTAGTTGAAAGGGCACATTGTGTGCATGCTCTAGATCTGTCCATAAGAAAGGAACCTAGACCTTTAATAGTAAAGATGCAATCCTACCAGCAGAAGGATTTGATTTTGACAAAACTGTGTCAGAAGGACAACGTACTAAAAGGAGACAGCAGAGTGCTTGTAGACCAGTCGGAAGAGGAGCAAATTTATTCTACTATTCAGGGAATGTTGAGATGCAGGTGTGAGATTCAGACTGCTGTACCCAGCTGTCTTCAAGGTATTTTTCCCTGGAGGGACAAAATCAATTTTTGATGAAGTACATGTTAAAGAGTAAATACAAAAGTTTGTCCAACAAAACGTAAGCTGTAAAACAGAAGGAGAGTCTGCTTCTTGTTCTTCTGGTAATAAAAACCACAGAGGGACTGTACCAATGAAACATTTTCAAAAATTTCAAAGAACATTTTGGAGAGAAGGAAGGGAGTACAAGAGTTGACTAGAAGAATAGAGAGTACATTGGAAATGAAGCAGAGACAGAATTTTGGAGATGAACTATAATAAAACCAGTAGCTTAATACTGAATTACAATTCAATAAATATTTGTGAAATATGACAGAACAAAAAAATCTGGAAATATTGGACTTTTTCAGAATTTGTTGGACTCGTGGAGGACTCTAAAGCACATGATCTACTTCATGTCATTAATGTTCTGAAAAGTGCTTTAAGGAGTGGAACAGGAGAGGGAAAGTTAACTGTAAGTAGTTTTTTTTCTTAAATAGTACCAGTTTTGTGGTATGTAGTTTTCTTTACATGCTATAAAGGTAATGGGGGATTGTAAACAGGTGCTGCTGTTCTGTTTTTTTTTCTCCCTTTGTCTCTCTTGCTTCAGTTCAGTTTGTTCAGTTTTAAGAAATGTAGGCACTGTAATGTAAAAAAAAGCCTGGTTAAAAAGCATGATAAAAGAAAAATTAATGTGACTTTTCTTATTCTTGCATGGAGGAATGATTGGATTAAAGAACTTAGATTGATTTAGTAACAGGTTTTAAGAGACAGCAAGTAAATGAAAAAGAACATTGAATATTATGAGGCTTATTTCTAGTAAATACATGTATGCTCAGTAACAATTCTGCAGCTGGTCTTCATGTTTCCATGGAAATAATCTGATAAAGAGAAACTGGCTGCTTAGTCCTCCTGTCTCCTTATAGATAATCTGATAAAGAGAAACTGGTTACAGTCCAGTTGAGAGTGATTGGCTGAGGGAAAAAAGAAAAGAGAAATTGGCTAGGAAATAATGTTCTCTGAAGGCATTCAATTGTTTCCTCAAGGTAGATAATGTTCTCTGAAAGCATTCAGGAGCTTCCTAAGGTAGTAAATGTTCTCTGAAAACATTCATGAGTTTTCCCAGCTGGGACAGCTATAAAGATAAAACAAAACTAATCAGCACTTAGTAGATGAAAAGGTTGCACCATGCATCTTAGCATGGATAACCTTTCTTCTAGGTTAATTCAAGTCTCTTGAATGTGGCTGTTAGTTTGGGACTTTTCTTCCTATTAGGAGGGTAAAACTTCAATATTTAAGGTATATATATAATGTGTGTGTTAGTATTAAGTTTATAGGTTTTAGGGGGTATTGGAGGTGTGTTTGTTTTTTTTTTTGTTTGAGGGCTTTCAATAAAACAAAAAGTTTTATAAGATGTGATATAGATTGAAATGGATATGACAAGAAACAACTGCATAAAAGTTCAACCTGCCAGTGTATGCATGTAACACAAAAGCTGGCGCTAGATATTTAACAAACAAGCTGTTATACGAAAAGATGGGAATAATAACTTTTTAATATGATGCTTTCTTTAATGTCTTTAAATATAAATAGCCTCACAGATAAATACAAAAAAGAAGAGAAGTGAACTATATTAAAAATGTACATTGCAAATAGCTATGTTACAGGAGGTACACGAGAAAGAATTGAACATGTGAATTTAATAAAGAAAGGTTTTCAGGATGGTTATTCAGCAGAATACCTGGGACATAGGAAAAGAAGAGTACTTATATTAATTGCAAGAGGAGCTCCAATAGTGACAGAAAAAGACAAAATAGATAATAATGGCAGATTTGTAGTGTTAAGGTGCTACTGGCAAGAGAGGAGGATTACACTGACATGTATTACATTCCACATAAAATTGTTATAATGAAGCCTAATAAAATTGTGAGAGAAATAATCAGCTTTCAGCAAAGAATATTACTTAAAGGTGAAGACTGAATTTGGTTTGTAACAGTAAAAATGTGTCTTGGGGAGCAGAAGGGAAAATATAACAAAGGAGGGTAGATTTTTGAAGAAATTTATGAAAATATTTGGCATGGAAGATGTGAATTCAGTAATAGGGGTTTGGAGTGAATTTACATATTATTCCCCAAGATATAATGTACCAATGAAACATTTTCAAAAATTTCAAAGAACATTTTGGAGAGAAGGAAGGGAGTACAAGAGTTGACTAGAAGAATAGAGAGTACATTGGAAATGAAGCAGAGACAGAATTTTGGAGATGAACTATAATAAAACCAGTAGCTTAATACTGAATTACAATTCAATAAATATTTGTGAAATATGACAGAACAAAAAAATCTGGAAATATTGGACTTTTTCAGAATTTGTTGGACTCGTGGAGGACTCTAAAGCACATGATCTACTTCATGTCATTAATGTTCTGAAAAGTGCTTTAAGGAGTGGAACAGGAGAGGGAAAGTTAACTGTAAGTAGTTTTTTTTCTTAAATAGTACCAGTTTTGTGGTATGTAGTTTTCTTTACATGCTATAAAGGTAATGGGGGATTGTAAACAGGTGCTGCTGTTCTGTTTTTTTTTCTCCCTTTGTCTCTCTTGCTTCAGTTCAGTTTGTTCAGTTTTAAGAAATGTAGGCACTGTAATGTAAAAAAAAGCCTGGTTAAAAAGCATGATAAAAGAAAAATTAATGTGACTTTTCTTATTCTTGCATGGAGGAATGATTGGATTAAAGAACTTAGATTGATTTAGTAACAGGTTTTAAGAGACAGCAAGTAAATGAAAAAGAACATTGAATATTATGAGGCTTATTTCTAGTAAATACATGTATGCTCAGTAACAATTCTGCAGCTGGTCTTCATGTTTCCATGGAAATAATCTGATAAAGAGAAACTGGCTGCTTAGTCCTCCTGTCTCCTTATAGATAATCTGATAAAGAGAAACTGGTTACAGTCCAGTTGAGAGTGATTGGCTGAGGGAAAAAAGAAAAGAGAAATTGGCTAGGAAATAATGTTCTCTGAAGGCATTCAATTGTTTCCTCAAGGTAGATAATGTTCTCTGAAAGCATTCAGGAGCTTCCTAAGGTAGTAAATGTTCTCTGAAAACATTCATGAGTTTTCCCAGCTGGGACAGCTATAAAGATAAAACAAAACTAATCAGCACTTAGTAGATGAAAAGGTTGCACCATGCATCTTAGCATGGATAACCTTTCTTCTAGGTTAATTCAAGTCTCTTGAATGTGGCTGTTAGTTTGGGACTTTTCTTCCTATTAGGAGGGTAAAACTTCAATATTTAAGGTATATATATAATGTGTGTGTTAGTATTAAGTTTATAGGTTTTAGG
This sequence comes from Protopterus annectens, assembly GCF_019279795.1. NCBI lineage: Eukaryota > Metazoa > Chordata > Ceratodontiformes > Protopteridae > Protopterus > Protopterus annectens. The sequence continues at coordinate 1,157,160,096 of NC_056733.1, forward strand.
GGGGTATTGGAGGTGTGTTTGTTTTTTTTTTGTTTGAGGGCTTTCAATAAAACAAAAAGTTTTATAAGATGTGATATAGATTGAAATGGATATGACAAGAAACAACTGCATAAAAGTTCAACCTGCCAGTGTATGCATGTAACACAAAAGCTGGCGCTAGATATTTAACAAACAAGCTGTTATACGAAAAGATGGGAATAATAACTTTTTAATATGATGCTTTCTTTAATGTCTTTAAATATAAATAGCCTCACAGATAAATACAAAAAAGAAGAGAAGTGAACTATATTAAAAATGTACATTGCAAATAGCTATGTTACAGGAGGTACACGTAGAAAGAATTGAACATGTGAATTTAATAAAGAAAGGTTTTCAGGATGGTTATTCAGCAGAATACCTGGGACATAGGAAAAGAAGAGTACTTATATTAATTGCAAGAGGAGCTCCAATAGTGACAGAAAAAGACAAAATAGATAATAATGGCAGATTTGTAGTGTTAAGGTGCTACTGGCAAGAGAGGAGGATTACACTGACATGTATTACATTCCACATAAAATTGTTATAATGAAGCCTAATAAAATTGTGAGAGAAATAATCAGCTTTCAGCAAAGAATATTACTTAAAGGTGAAGACTGAATTTGGTTTGTAACAGTAAAAATGTGTCTTGGGGAGCAGAAGGGAAAATATAACAAAGGAGGGTAGATTTTTGAAGAAATTTATGAAAATATTTGGCATGGAAGATGTGAATTCAGTAATAGGGGTTTGGAGTGAATTTACATATTATTCCCCAAGATATAAAATTGGGCTAGGCTAGATAAAATGTACATTTCACAGGAACACGTGCATTTAATTGATTATCTTGATGCTTACCCAATAATTATTTCAGATCATGCGCCAATAATAGCTAAAATAAAAGTACAGGGTAATGAAATAAAAATTAGACATTGGCACTTTCCCACCTATCTTTTGAAAAAAGAGGAATTTAAGGAATGGGTTGCGGAGATTATTCAAGAGCTGTTAGAGAGGATAGAAATTTCTCCTGAAAATATAGCTAGGGAGTGGGATAAAATTAAGGTGGTGAGTTGGTGGACTTTAAGGATTCCCTGTGGGAAGCACTGTCAGAGATGCAAATTAGTCTGACAAGGGAGATGATTTTTCTGAGCTATGGTACAGAATTGAAATTGCCTAGACATGGTAAGGCCTTGCTGTGTCTAATAATGGTGGCTGCCAAAAATGCAATTACTAGAAAATGGAAATCAAAATCTAAACCAACTATACTGGAAGTAGTGAATATAGTAACAGAGATAAAACAACTTGAATTGAGATCTTTAGAAAAGGGTAGGAGCAAACTACATAGGAAAAAATGTGAATTGTGGGAACAATACATACAAGGGAGGAATGAGGTTTAAAAGGCGGCATGACTTAAATGAGCTATGTAATATTTGGGTGAGAAAGATTGGGTAGACTATAAGTGATATATAATATTTGCAACTGGGAGTGTGTCAGTATGGTTTGCGATGTAAAGTGCTTGGAACAAGGATTGTGTTGGTGTGATTTGTTTTCATTTATGTAAATGTATGATTGCCTATGTAGTAAGTGATACTTTACTAAAGATAGTTCTTGTTTACAAAATAAGGCATAAATTGAATAATTTATGTACTATTGCTTAGGTTATGTGATGTACAGCAATATATGTGAAGTATAACATTTATGTTAATATAATTTAATTACTTTTATATGAATGTGAATTTGTCTGTGTCACAAGTGATAATTCAATAAAGATGTTTGGGGAAAAAAAGAAAGTTACAATGGTGGAGGCATCAGATGTCTCTCAATCCAGACTCCAGTTTAATCAGACCAGATGGACTTGGCAGATTTTCCATGAGGAGCAATATCAAGGGGAGTTGAAGTGCCAGGTAAATAGGATCCTTTGAATGCTACAAATCACATAAACATCAAAGAAATATTAGCAGTTATTCAGGCCTTAAATGCTCTTCACCAGTTATGATCTCCATGTCCCCTTTTTGTGGTCACAAGACAGCTCCATAGTCATGTGGTATCTGAACAAACATGGGGATACAAGGTCATACCCTCATTGCCATTTGACAATGATGGTGTGATAGCTAGCCTTATAACATTCTCTGACACTTCAGGTCTCATACATCTCATCAGAGCAAAACATTGTGGAAGACAGACTAAGCAGATCCTGGACAGACACTCATGAGTAGAAACTCAGGACAAAGGTCTTCTAGGACTTTGTCCATATGTGGGGAACACCTCAAACAGATCTGTTCACGTACCTTCTAAATAGACAGAAAAATTCTGTTTGAGACATCCTCGCAGCCATGCTTGGTGGATAGACACATTCTGGTTCTCTTGGACAGGAATGTTTCTGTATGTATTTCCATCCTTTCCACTGATACCCAAGGTACATCTGAAGAGTCTGAAAGAATTATCAGAGATCATTATGGTGACCTGTTTTGGCCCCAGCAAAGTGGGGTCTTCCATTTAATGGAACTGGACAAGGGCAATTATCACAACCTTCGTCACACTCTGGATCTGCTGACACAGTGTCAAGGGCAACTGGTGCACCCCAACTTAGAGCAATTACAACTGATAGCCTGATTGATCCTATCTTAATACCTCTTAGGCAGTTGTTCCATGATGATGTACAGCAGGTATTTAAGGAGGCAAGAAAACCTGCAACTAGAAAATCTTACATTTGCAAATGGGAGAGGTTCTCTGGGTGATGACTAACTGATAACAGAGGGCCCGGTTTGGTGCCTACCTCTTTGTTGTGAAATATTCAATGTCTTATCTTATGCATCTATCATGGTGCATCTTGTGGCATTCTCAGCTTGTGTGCCCCTGGATCCCCCTATTTCATCTTTTTTTTGTGGTCAAACTTTTTATGAAAGTAGTGTTGCACTTGAGACCCCCCCCCCCCCGAATGCAAATTTCTTCTTCTTGGGATATCAACTTTTATCTTAAAAAAATGACCTATTTCCTTTTGAACCTGCCTTTCAAGATGATTTAAAGCTTATAACTTTGAAAACTGCTTTGATTATTGCTCTGACATCTGCAAGGCATGTTTCTGAGCTACAAGGTCTCATGGTGGACCGATCCTATCTGATTTTCCACAAAGACAAGGTTGTTTTACACACCAATCCATCTTTCTTGTTTCTGAATATACCCTGAATCAAGTAATATTTCTCCTAGCTTACTTTATAGAACCTTGAAACAAGGGAGAGAAGATTTTAAAAACCTTGGATGTGCACAGGCAGTACAGGTACTACACTGATGGAACTAAACCCTTCAGGAAGGCTGAGTAGCTGTTTATTTCCTATTCTGGAGCTAAGAAGTGTCATCCTGTCTGTTAGCAAAAGAATTCTCATTTGTTGTCCCCTGTTCATATTTGTTGTTACTTCCACCATGATAAATCTATTCCAGGCAAGCTTAAGCCACATTCCACCAGAACCTTATCCTCTTTGGTGGCATATTGGAAAGGAATGGATTCTGGAACAAGGCTCAGTTTTGATCTTTTTATTGGTTAATTTGGTTAAATCTGTTTGCTGTCATGGGCTACATAAGCAAATCCAGGCCATCTGCTGATCTTTGCAAAACTAAAGAAGAATTATTCACTGTATATTCCACTTTTGAGCTGCATTTGTATCATATAACTGCTTATTTGAACTGCCTTTTTTGTTCTGAAATTGTTACAGTTGGTTTGCTGTAGCATAGACTAGATTCAGACCTGCTGAACCTAGTTCTGCTTGTATAACTTGAGCATTAATCCAGGCCACCTTTTGTTGGAAAGGGTTTCCCTGCATCCTAGTGGCAGGAGTGTGCTGTTAGAACTCATCTGATTGAAGGCTGCTGGATCAGGGCTTAGTTTTGAGCTTTTTATTATTTAGATCAGATTGTGCTCATTTGCTACACAGCACTGTGTTTGTGCACCACGCACTGCCACACAGCTGTGGGCACTGTTGGTGGTTATAGACACCAACATGTGTTCCTGCAAATTTTCCCTTAGAATTCTGCTGGAGCTCCACTGGTGAGTTTTCATGATTGTTCCTCACTGACAGGTGATACATTCAGTGAAGCTCGTGAGGTACCAACATAAATCCTACCACTAGCCCTTCGTATTTTTTGTCCACTTCTCTTGTCCTCTACTTTACCTGTTTCTTCCTGTCCTCTACCTGTTTTCTGACCACATCAACTTACCTAGTATTATGAACAATTTTCCACAGTTTCTCCAGCCAGCCTGGTTGACATGGGCATCCTGAGGCAATGTAGCAATTGCCTCATGTAAACTGACAACCCACTTCTTCTAGTCTACACAAATTCATTATGTGAGAGGTGCATCTATATCAAGAACCTCAAATTCAGACTCTCTCACTCACCAGTTAGTCCATGTAATAATAAGCAGGTTGTCAGCATGCACACCTCACCTTCTGCACCTAGTAAACAACAACACATAAACCTGTATATGTGGAGGTCCTTACAAGAAGCTTACCTTAACATCAGAAACCTCACAAACAAAAGCATGCTTCACATAATACATCCTCTGCAGAATATAGTACACATAATGTATCACACACCAATGTCTTACCAGTTAAGCCTCAGGCTGGTATGTTCCTAGCCTTAAGCAGCATTTTACCTTCACCTAGGATGATACCTCAATGCAAATAAAAAATGATTGACTTCAACAATTGGCTTAGTTTCTGGTGTCATTCAAAGGGGATCCAGTATCCTTCAGCCTAGGATGACATGGTCAGCAGACCTTGATGCTTTGCCAGAGATGGTCTTCATCTATCACCCCTGTGATTTCAGTTACTGGCTAAGGCACTTGCCACCCCCATAGTGCTGTTTTTAGGAAATGTCACAAGAACAAAATTACCAACATTTTTTATTTATTTTATTTATTTTACATTTGTTAACCGGGCTGGTCTGGCTGGATACATGTCCATTTTCAGCAGAGGCCCGAGGAGAAAAGCTCCACTATCAGACTAAGACACTACGGATTAGGAAGTAATTAAATAAGACAAACAAATAGCATAATGTACTCAGGTAAAATACAATTACATATAAGGTTTTCATGGACTAGTCTAAGTAAATGACAAACAAAGTTCAGACAAGGGGCTGAGGAGAATAAGCTCCAGTCTTAGAAAATACAAAATAAAGTTAAAAAAGTATCAGTAGTAACTGGTCGTGACAACAAAAACAGGTATTGGCTAAACTAAATATTATACAGTGTTAAATATGCAGGTTGCTAGAGAAGCAGGTAAGTAAATGTAGTTATTGTTAAGGAAAAGGGAGAAAATAAAGTAAATAGAAAGAGGAAAAAGTACAGTAATTGTTAGGTACAAGTATTACGGACTAAGTAGGTCAAGGGAATAGCCAGTTGGAGAGGGAGAGGAGGAGGTAAAGATAGTGATGAAATGTAAAGGTAGCAGTATAATAGGAGCTCAGCTAAAATAAGCAAGAGACAGAAAAAAAAACAGAAGGTCAGAGGGGATGCATACAGAAATTTGAAAAAGAGTGATGGAAAAGGGGCTGTGGAAGTCAGTGAAAGTTAGTACAGGGGAGCAAGAGTACTCAGGAGCAGAGTAGAGTGAGTAATAAGGTTGACTGAGTTCAGTCGGGATTGGAGCATGGACATAGCCAATGAATTAGTAGGTGAGTTTTCATTTGTTTTTTGAAAAGGTGACATGAGGCTAGGGAGGTCAGCTCTGCTGGGAGTTTATTCCAGTAAGAACCGATAGTGTTTGCAAATAGGAATCCCTGATTTATTATGAGATTTCAATGTGGTAACTAGAAGCTTGTTGGCTGATCTAAGTGTAGTGAGATTTTTATAAGGAGTGATGATTTTGTTTAGTATGGGTGTGTTGGAGGGGTAATGTAGAATTTTAAAAGTGATGATCAGTTGTTGTAGGAGTATTAGGTTTGGGAGTTCAAGCCAGTTTAGTTTCTTTAAGTTATGACAGTGATGAGTTTGGAATGGGTACTGTGGTAGGCATTATTTAGTTTCTTCAGATTAGCTTTAGATATGTTGATAAAGGAAGGAGAGGCATACAGTAATGTAGAAATAACATAAAAATACCCTGTAAAAACAACCTCAAAGTTATGCTGCTAAACACTAGGAGTCTAAACCAGAAACTGCACTCACTGGAAGCACTCCTAATCCTTGGAAGATGCTGACATTCATGCAGTCACTGAGACCTGGTTTAAAGCTGTGGAGATCACCCCAGCTATACCAGGTTACATTTCCTTCCACTTATTCAGACCACAAACTGAAGGCATTAGAACTAAAGGAGGTGGTGTAACACTGTTCATTAAAGATAAATACACCTCTAGATTGATTAAACAACACAAATCCCTTGAATTACTTCATGTTAATTGACTGTAGGTAAGACACCTCTTCAGGCCATTGCCAGCTGTAGGACCCCCTCCATGAATCAGGACATCCACTCAGCCTACTTGGATCTACTTGAGTCAATCAAGATACAACCACACACCCTGGTTTTGGGTGACTGTAATTACCCATTCATGGACTGGGTAAATTACACATGTTCTAACTCACTTGCCCAAAGGTCCTGGACTTTAACTCCAATGCCCTAAATCAGCTAGTTGGCACACCCATAAAGGGCTCAAACATCTTGGACCTGGTGCTCACCGACATGGGGGATCGCTGCACCACACCCAGTGTGCGGCCATCCCTGGTGAGATCTGCCTCCCCCCTTAGCAACAACTAGACCAAAAATCTTCTCCAAGGCCAATTACAACCTCTTACATGACGGCATAAATAGCTTCATAGCCCCTCCCATCATTGATGAAAGAGGCAGCTATGCTGAGTTATACACCAATGCTTTATACAAGCACCTGCACAATTATATTGACTCTGTTGTACCTGAGAGAACCAAAGCAAAATCTTCAAGGAAAAACAAACCTGCCTGGTGGGCAACTGCCATCGATAGGCTATACAATAGGAGAAAGAAATTGCTGTCCAAGAGAGTAGGAAGGAATGGTTTCAAAACTGGAAAATCTCCCTCCTCAACTTAAACTAATTAGACTCCTAGTGAAGTACTCCAAAACTAACTACAAATCCAAATTAGCTTCTCTAACTAAGGATAACCACAAGGCATTCATTAGTTACCCCCCCCCCCAACCTCAAATGTAAAGCCCAGATTTATGCTGAACTTGTAGTTAATGGTACTACATACATAGAACATGTGGATGTAGCAAACCTGGTGGCTGACAGGTTCAGCAAAAACTTCACTCCCCTGTCCTCACCACATAGACCCCAAAGCGTCCATAACACCTGTCCCCTGCCTAGTATCTCTGAGGAGCAGGTCTTCAATGTTGTCTCCAAGGCCAAAAACACAGCCTCTGTGGCACAAGACAACATCCCAGGCTGTGTTCTACATGGGTTAAAACAGGAAATAGCATTATCATTGAGCAAGCTTTTCAATCACAGCCTAAGCACTGGCTTCATCCCAGAGGAATGGAAAACAGCTACTGTCATCCCTTTGCATGAAGGGGAAGCATCCACGGATCCTGGCAACTGCAGACAGATTAGCCTAATCAGCCTTATCTGTAAGGGCAGGGAAAGAGTCATCATGGACCTTATTAACAAAGCTATAGGAAATCTCCAAATGCATGATCCCACCTAGTTTGGCTTTGTCAAGAGGAGATCATGCCTGTTAAACTAGGTGGACTTCTTCTAGACAGTCACCAAAGAAAACTCACCCAGCTGGGAATCAACCCATATATTGTCAGGTGGTTTGCAAACTGGCTCACTGATAGAACTCATATGGTTAAAATAGGGGACTCTGCCTCCTCCAGCAGACCTGTAACCAGTGGTGTTCCATAGGAATTGGTTTTGGAACCCCTACTGTTTGGAATCTACTTCTCCGAAGTACAGGCTAAAACTAAAGGACTGATTGACAAACTTTGCTGATGACTGCAAACTTGGAGCGATCATTGAAACCCTTAGCAATGTCAGCATCCTGCAAGATGGTCTTATGCAGATAATGACTGGTGCCAAAGTCATGGTCTTAAACCTAATGCAAAAAAAAATGCAGTATCACCCCTTCGGCAAGGGTGTTGTTCCTGAAAACCACCACATCAATAGCAATACCTTTAAGTACACAGACAGTGGTGAGAGATCTGGGCACACAGGTTTACAGCAACCTTAACTTCGATCACCATGTCTCTACAGTGGTAAGAAGGGCATTTTATATTGCTAATCTCATAAGTAAGGGCATTGCCTCCAGAGAAAAAGAGGTTATAAGCCACCTGTACTCTTCCCTCATCAGGCCAATAATAGAGTACAGTGCTCCCTTTGGTATGTTCATTTCCAAACACCTGCAGCAATTGGAGAGACCACAAATTTCCTAACTAAGAAAATTCAGGGTCTTCAAGATCTGTCTTATGTGGACAGACTGAAATCATTGTCACTTTACTCTGTGTCATACAGACTGTACAGAGGTGACCTGTGCCTTGTATATACTGAACAATCACTGACCCAACTTTAATGGAAATGCTGCACATTCGCAGTTCAAATGGCACATGAGTCATTCCCCTCAAAGGATCTTAACTTGGTATGTGACATCAACAGAACTCGCTGGAGAGACAGATTTATCTCACAGAGGCTGCCCCAACTTTGGAACAAGCTTCCTATTCATGTTAAACAAAGCCCTTCATTGGACCTATTTAAGCTCAGTTTGGACGAGTGGATGGGTAACCTGAAATTCACCTTGGGGGTTCCACCTATGTCCCTCTTGGAAAGGGGCAGTAGGTGTTGATTTTAGTGTCTACTTGAACCAGACACCCTTGGAAACATGGGTTAAACTTGGCTAGGCTTATAAAGGCCTTGAGGTCGTTAACCTAGTAACCTCCTATGATCCTATGATCCTAGAAGCATTCTAGAAGAAGCAACCAGCTTCTCTATTCATACCTTTAGAAAGCACTACAAACTGGATTCTTTCCCTAGTTCCAGAGCAGGCCTTGCAAGGAACAACCTTCAGAGGCTCCTGGATCCTTATCTTTCCTCTTCCCAGGTAGGGTAATCTTTGGGAGTCGACCTACATGTCACGTTAGCAGTGTGATTGATGAACATAGTACAGTTCATAGGTTCATAGGTAAATACTAAGCTATCAGTCTGCAGATTGTTACAGGCCTAACCAATAACCAGTGGGCAGAATCAAACCCTGTACCTTGTATCTGTGAAATTAAGACATCATGCCAACCCTTTCCTTAAGAGCATGCCTTTCTAGAAAACCCAGAGAACAGATGCTCATAGTTCATAGGTTAGTACTAGTCTAAATGCCATTGTGGGCCATTTTAAGCCTAGCCAAATATCTTATTTGATAATCAAACTCTGCACCTTATGCTTCATATTTCACACTGCTTCAGTAACAGCACCTACTCACCATTCCCCCAGCAGAGTTCCTGGTTCTAGTTACCTGTAATTGATTTTTGTTGCTGGAGCATAGTGGTCTGGTGGTATGATAGGACTGGAGTAGATTTTGGAGGGAGGGGACTTTTAGAGGATGATTTAGTAGTTTGTGGGCGAGTGAGAGTTGGTACCATTGAAGGAGGTGAGGGAGTTCTAGCCAGCCTAGTTCAATAAGTGAGGTGCAGTGGTGGCTACGGTAGTTTGCGCCAGTGGCAAACCTTGCTATTTTGTTGTAGCAAGCTTCGAGTTTACCTAACTCACTTTGCCTTAGGTTGGTAAATATTGGAGAGGCATAGAGTAGGGTGGAGATAAGGTGGCTATTTGCAACTGAAATCTTGGCTGTTTTGGTGAGGAATTGCTTATTTCTGTATAAAGCTCCTAGTTTTTTGTGTACTTTTTTTATGGTTAACGAGATATGGATGTCAAACTTGAGGTTATTGTCAATTTCACCTCCAAGTAGTTTGGTGTGGTCTGTTGGGGGGATAATGGTGTTGCCATTGGCTTCAATATTAAATTGGTCGGTGTTTAGATTGTGTTTGTTGGGTTGGAAGATGAGGAGTTTTTGTTTTGTTTGGGTTAAGTATTAATTGTGCATCTGAAAGTCAAGTTTCAACTGAGGAAAAGGCTTCTTGTGTGGTCTTTTGAAGTTCAGGTAGGGAGTGGGCTGAGCAGATGATGGTGGAATCATCTGCGTACTGTATGAGAGTGGCCTGTTTGGTAGCAGAGGTGAGATTATTAGTGAATATGGAGAAGAGTAAGGGTCTAAGGATGGATCCTTGGGGAGCACCTATTGAGACAGGGAGTTGGGGAGGGATATCATTATGCCAAACAACAGATTGATGGCGGTCAATCAGATAGCTCTGGAACCAGTCTGTGACAGATTGAGAGAAGGATAGAGTATTGAGGACAGTGATGAGTTGTTTATGAGAGACCATGTTGAATGCTTTAGATAGGTCTAGGAAAGTTGCAGAGGCGAAATAACCACTGTTTTTATGTTAAAGGATTGTATTAGTGAAAGCAAGTAAGGCAGTGGTTGTGCTGTGGTATGGTCGGAAACCATGTTGTGTGTTAGATAGGAGGTTGTTAATAAGTGGGTAGTTTAGAACTTGAGAGTGAATGCATCTCTCAAGTATTTTTGATAGGGGAGACAGAATTGCTATGGGGCGGTAGTTGGTGAATTCTGTGGAGGGCCCACCTTTGTGGAGGGGGATAATATGGGATATTTTCCATTGTGAAGGGACATAGTTTTCAGATAAAGATTGGTTAATCAGGATTGCAACTCAGTAGGTTAGGGCTTCAGCTGCAATTTTAAGGTAATCAGCTGGGAGGTTGTCAGCTGCTAGTTTTGTGGGCTTTAGTTTCGATTAGAGTTTTTTTATGTTGGAGGTAGGGATAGGAGAGAAAGTGAATGCAGTGGGCAGGTTACTAGGTGTAGTTCGAGGGGTAGGAGAGAGGGGTTGTGTTGTTTTGCTAGTGATAGAATGGTTTATGTGAAGTAAGTGTTGAAAGAGGTGGCAATGTTTTCAGAGGAGTTTGTTTTGTTTGGTGGAGGGGTTCCTACTTTTCCTGGTTGGAGGATGGAGTTGATGGTTGACCAGAATAGTTTAGGGTTGTTTTGGGTGGAGTTTCGTCATGCACTAACTTCAAAGCTGCTCTAAAATCTCATCTAAAAGAGCACTGGGCATGCCCCTGTAACAAACCTCGCTAACATCTCTACCCCAACCTCTCTAATCTCTTTCATCCACCCCTCTAACTACTTCAGATTGCAGCCAAATACATTGCTTGTAAACCTATATCTTAGCTGTAATCTTAGCCACTGTTATTCAAGGGTGATAACTGTTACCTCAGCTATTAAAATACTTGCTAGTCTTTATGGCAGCAATGATATAAGTGTTGTACCATTTAGCTAAATACTTAATTTCATTTTGAACTATAACTGTTTACTACTATTGCTAAACAAAACCTACCTATACTTCTTGTAACTTTAATTGTTGTTTTTAACTGTTGTTTTTATTGTGGAGCTTTTCTCCCCGGGTGTCTGCTGAAAAAGGACCTGTGTCCAGTCGGATTTTTCTGGTCAACAAATGTAAATAAATAATATACATATGTAGATGTTTATATGTGTGCATGTGTGAGTGTGTATATGTATGTGTGTGTGTGTGTGTGTGTGTGTGTGTGTGTGTGTGTGTGTATATATATATATATATATATATATATATATATATATATATATATATATATATGTATAGAAACACTTTGGAATCTCGAAATTTCAGTATCCCGAGACCAAAATGTCGAATCTGCAGATGTGTGAAACTGCAGAATATCGAACCCGGAAATGTCGGACCCATGGTACTGATTGCGCATTAGGTAAGTGTGGTATTTTTAAGGGTTTTGGGAAGGGTTTGTGTGTTTGTGAGTGTGTCTGGGAGTACTAGGTGTGGGTTAGGGTACATAGGTGAAAGTGTGTGTGTCAGTGTTGAGAGTGGTGATATTTGTATCTGTGTGATGTGTGTTTGTGCGAGGGGTTGTGGAATGTATTTTGGTGGGTTTTGTGTGTGTTGGTGTTTAGTGCGACCTCAGAGCTAGTATATATATATATAAGTAGGGGGTGTGTGGGGGGCACAGCCCCCTCACATGGGTGGTGCAGGGGGCTTGCCCCCCCTGCTTATAGTAAGTGTGTGTGTGTGTGTGTGTGTGTGTGTGTGTGTGTGTGTGTGTGTGTGTGTGTGTCTGTGTGTGAGTGTGTGTGTTTGTACTGGTGTGTAGGTAGGTGTAGTTGTGTTTGCGTGTGCTTTAACAGACATGGTTTTGGGTTTCGCAGTTTTGGTTTTCTTTTTTTGGTGTTTCGGCTTTATAGTCTTGAAATACTGAAATTTGATATATATATATATATATATATATATATATATATATATATATATATATATATATATATATATATATATATATATATATATATATATATATATATATAAAAATATAATAGAATCTAGAATCTAGAATATTTCTGTATTCGATAATTCTACATTCTGATGTAGTTTTTTGAAGATGAAAGCAATATTAAACTGTGGTTTTCACTAATTCCTGGTGGTTTCCTTTATTGTTCGGCCAGTGTGGTTATATGCTATTTTATTGGTGTTTGATTTGCTGCTCCATCCTTTGAGACTGTTGATACTGTAATCCTGTTGAAATACTTTCAGAAGATCAGCCCTGCCTTCCCCCTCTCTACATTATGCCCTGTTCTTCCTGTATGCTGAATTTTCTACATGACTTATCATCATCATCATCACCCCCCTCCTTTTTTCCCATTTTCTACATGCGGTCAGGGTATCATGTCAATTATCGCCATCTCTCTTAATTCAGTGTACACTCATGCCTGACTGTTGCAGGTCTTCTCTCACACAATCCATCCATTTCTTTGCTGGACATCTTTGTTTCCTGCTGCCTTCTTATTGTTTGTCCCAATTCTTTTTCATCAGACTATTTACTGCTTTTCTACACATGAGCCCAAGCTATCATAATCTGTTCTCTTTCACCTCCTCTGTAATTGGAGTTACTTTGGCTTCTGCTCTGATGTTGTCATTTCTTTGTCTGTCCCACAGTGTACATCGTAAAAACCATCTCAGGCACTTCATCTCCATCACCTCTAGTTCCACAACTACTTTGCCTTTACTGCCTAGGTTTCTGTACCATATAGTAGTACTGGTCACACCACTATTTTGTACACCTTACTTTTAAGCTTCTTAGGTATTCTTCCATCATACACTACCTCTGCTAAGGAGGGATGCAGAGTATATTGGGAAAAAGATGCTAAGGATGAAGCTGCCAGGTAACAGGAAAAGAGGAAGGCCTAAGATAAGGTTTATGGATGTGGTGAGAGAGGACATGCAGGCGGATGGTGTGACAGAGCAAGATGCAGAGGACAGGAAGAAATGGAAAGAGTTGATCTGCTGTGGCGACCCCTAATGGGAGCAGCCGAAAGAAGAAGAAGATATAATTTTCGTTATAGCCTCATTTCTTTATAGCCATATAGCAAATCATTTGACTACTCTTCTAGTTGCTTTTTTGTGACAGGGTAGAAAAAACTCCACAACCATGCTGTCATGTTGTCTGGGCTCACAAGCAATACTGCCCTGTCACTGAATATGATGGCTCCCCAATTGTTGTCTTTGTTGACTTAGAATGTTTAAGAACTATTTCTAGGATCTATAGTTAGAGATGCAATATGAGGACTAGACCTCATGAAATCTCCCAGCTTCTCTCAAGCCAGTTTCAATTATTGTTTTCCTTGAACTCAAAAAAGACCCCACCCTGAACTGCACTTTTTTTATCACATATTTATGCATGGAAACATAAGTAAGTTCCTGGTTCTTAATACTTAGAGTTGAATCCTTCCTCCTTAAACTCATGTATCTTTGTCTAGGTGGGACTTGTACAATATTTCTTCCACAATTCTTCCACAAACCTATGCCCTGTTCTCTAGGTGAGCCTTCTACAAGGCAGATTAAATGCAGATAATCTGAAATTAATGATTAATCTCATATCAGCATCTAGGTCTCCCTATCCCAAAGAAAACTCTACTCTTAATTTTGAAAAATAATTTTATCAAACTGAACTTTCTGTGATGATGTCTTGGTATGTTTACCATTCCAGAATCTTTTACTAACACAACAAGATCCTTGTATAATACCCCCCATACCCAATAACTTAACCAATCCATTTGATCTACCAAGGGCACACTACAGGGATGCCCCTTGCTGCCTTTCCAATTTTTTTTAAATTCTTCAGATGTTTGGGGTTTCTCATACTGTTAGAGGACTGGACTCCATTCTAGAGTCAGGGTATGATTAGAGTTCAAGGAATTAGTATTGCTTCAGTCTTTGATGTTTGCCAAGACCGCCCTTACTACCCAAAAAGTACCCAGAATTGCCTCTTTTTGCATGTCATACAGAGTTATATGTATTGTTAGCATATTTAATTTACATACATTTGAGCATTCCTTTTTATTAGAGTGTCCATCACCCGACTTAACTGAATAAACTAGTTGAAATTTCAACAAAGCGTCCTTATTCCTCCCATGGGGAGAGCAGCAGGGAGGCAGTCTCTTCGATCTACTAGCTAAATTGGTTTTATCTGTACTAATCCTTTGTACTGTGTTTATTGTTAGTCCTGTCACAATCTAGGTCACAGATGGAATGCCAGACTTGACTTGAACTTTCTGGATTACCTCTGTTTTATACTTTAATTTAATTTCTGCTTGCATATCCTAGTATTTTATGACTTTGTGTCTGTCACTATGTAGGAGATTATATAATCGCTGACGATTGATTAATGCTGCCGTTGTCATTGTATTCTCTGACTACTACAGCTAGTTTTCATGCTTCTGCACTTTTAGCTGTTGGTATTGAATGATCCCATGTGAACGCTGTTTTTTCATTTATTTCTTTTCTGTTTATTTTAGCTGCCACTGATCCTTTAGCACAAATATTTCTCACTAATTCTGACTGACAGGGGTGGGATGGTCTAGGAGAACAGGTGTCAACACTTCCATGGTGACTGGAAAGGCCCGAAAGCCTCGAAAAACCTTCACAAGACAGTAATTTAAACCTGACTATACACTCCACTTCTGGGGATTCAGGTGTAGTTTCGGATCTGCTTACTTCCGGGTCCCATCTGTGAAGGTTTTTCGAGGTTTTTGGGCCTCTCCAGTCACCATGGTGATTGTAATCAAGGCTGTGGAAGGTGTGAAGGACGTGAAGTGGGCATAGCTGTTTCTGATGTGCACGCTCAGACTAGTGGAATATGATCGTTTTCCAGTTCTGGAGGTAATGGTGGTTCTTCGGCTGTTTTAAATCTAACCAGTGAAGACCTCGTCAACAACCTTTTTTCAACAAGTTCCAATCCTTTTTCTGATGTTAAGGACAGCGTCGTTTCTGCTCAAGTAAGTGGCACAGCAGCAAATAATGATAACCAAGACTTCGAGTCTTGTAAAAACAACATTTTTAAACTAGAAAAATTAGCGATTAAAATAGCATCACTGCAATTAGAGATTTTGTACTTTGAAGAAAATATTAGACATGGCTGTGTACCACAAAGTCTAAGGGTTTTTAGGTTTCCTAATTGTGTTAACTATGGCAATACATTTTACAAAGAATTGGTTGAATTGTTTAACAACACCGGTGTTTCGCTTATGAAGGCCTTGGTTGTGCAGTATAAGAAGGACATTATTTCTATGAAAAGCGAACTAGAGACACTTGACAAGAATATTAAATCATCGTCGTGTTTTCCTTATTTTTGCACTTTATATTCTGGCATCACTGCCAAGGTTGATAGGCACAAGGGCTTCTGTTATTGTTAGGAAACGTGGTAAACTTACAAGGGATTTTCTTTCTTATTCTAATGGCTCAGCATATCCCCTCAACTTTAACAACTTGAGCCGAGGCAAAAAACAGTTTTTTACCACAGTAACCAGAGAAGTTGGTAATAATAGTGCCAATAACAACAGTAATGCACATAATGGGTCGGACAATTCAGGCAATTCTGGTTTAAATGACAATAGTAATATCAATGGCCAAGTTAATCAAGGTTCTAATGACACTTTGAGTGTTGTCAATGTAACAGGTCCTTTTTAATGGACTCTTCAGGCAACAAAAATACTCCGAAGTGGTCACAACAAGCAGAGAACAAGAACAGGGGAAAGGGGAAAGGTCGGAAAAAGAACTAACTTTTGACATTGAGGTTTTGAATCTCACTGGTGATGACCTTAGCAATGATGTTGTTTCTGTGTTAAAACATGGCTTTTCTTTTATTCCTTCAAATACTGTTAACATTCCAAGATTGATTGTTGACTTTAGGTTGGATCTAAGGAAACTGAATTTCAAGTTTATTTTTGATAACATTCCAGAAGTTAGGAATGATTTAACAACTTTTAAGAAGAAAAGTACCTATAACCCTGCTTTGAACTCTACTATTCATGTTTTTGGCACATTATGTGAAAAACAGTTTAGAACTTTGAGAGCAGGGCCTTATGTTTCTAACCTGTCAGAAGGAGAAAGAATGGCTCTTAGTGATCTGAGTAACAACAGTGAGGTTCGAGTCATGAAAGCTGATAAGGGGGGTTCGTTAGTTGTTATGAAAACAACAGTATACGAGCAAACTATGTTTTCCTTATT
Source organism: Protopterus annectens (assembly GCF_019279795.1). NCBI lineage: Eukaryota > Metazoa > Chordata > Ceratodontiformes > Protopteridae > Protopterus > Protopterus annectens. The sequence continues at coordinate 1,157,176,731 of NC_056733.1, forward strand.
AAATGACAACAAGTGTTACAACGCAGTAAGCAGTGATTTTATTCTCAACTGCTTTCAAAGGTTAGACACCATGTTATTTGATCCATTTTGTGAGGTTAGCATAGATTTTGACACCTATAGATTCTTACAGGTTGAACATCCTAAGATGGCGGTACTATATGGTATTCCTAAGGTACACAAGGACCGTCTCAATCTTCCTTTCAGACCCATAGTGTCTGCGGCTTATTCCAAAACTGAGCCTATTTCCATTTGGTTGGATAGTGTATTAAATCCTGTGGTTCAGGAATCCAAATGTTATCTACGTGACTCTTGGCATTTGTTAGACCTTTTGAATAAGTTTGAAGTTTCTGGTGATTTTTCCTTTGCTAGCCTTGATGTTACTTTACTGTACTCAGGTATTGATCAGGAGGTTGGTTTAGAATATTTGAGGGAATATTTGACACAATACACAGCTCTTGGAAACAACACTGCTAATACTGTTTGTATCCTTATGGAGCTAGTTCTAACCAACAATGTTTTCAAATTTGGTGATTGCTTTTTTCAGCAGACATCAGGTGTTGCAATGGGGTCAAGAGTTGCTCCATATTTTGCTAATATTGTAATGGCCATTTGGGAATTAAGATATCTCTATGTTTTGCCTTATTCAGACAATATTTTGTTTTACAGGCGATACATAGATGATTTAATTTTTCTCTGGAAGGGCGATTATGGTAGTTTTCTAACTTTTGTTGAACATCTGAACCTTAGTACCACTTTCCTTAAGTTTACGGTTGGAGGTTTTGGTAGGTCTATAGATTTTTTAGACATACATTTAACCTTTGACACTGTTTCCCAAAATTTCAAGAGTCAGATATTTAGGAAGACCACTTTTGTTAATCAGTATCTGCATAGGGATAGTCTACATCCCGTCCACATGAAAGGTGGAGTAGTCAAAGGTCAATTTATACATCTCAGCAGGTTGACAAGTGAATACTCTGTTTTCTTACACGAGGTGGACAAATTGACACAGTTTTTTCTTCAAAGAGGTTATGACTTAGTTTGGCTTAAAAAGACAATTCAGGAAGTTTTGGTTCTTAGGGACACCTCGGCCTGCCCTATTTTGAGCATTAGGGATACTTTTAGGGGAGTGTCTTTCAGTGCTCAGTGTAAAGATTTTTCCAAAGTTTCTTTGGCTTTTCCTATTCCGATATGTAATGAGATGGTCTATATTAAGAGAATTTTATTAGACCATTGGAAAGTTATGATGGGAAATACTGAATTAGCGAAGAATTTGGGGGACAGACCATACTTTTCTTATAAAAAGACTACCGCTATTAAGTCCATTTTGGAGAATAACAACAAATTAATGGCTTCAAATACAACATCTAACATTGCAGGTAGTTTTTCTTGTGGACGATGCAAACAGTGTAGATTTATGAGCAATGTGTCCAGTATTGAATTCAAACACATAGGGAGGAGGTTCTGGTCTAAGGATCATTACACCTGTAACATGACTAATGTTGTTTATTGTGCTACGTGTGACATGTGATAAGTTTTACATTGGTAAAACCATTAGAGCTCTCAACAAAAGAATTTATGAGCACTGTTTAGCCATCAGAAAAAAGGATGGAACTAATGCTTTGGCTGTGCATGCCACAGAGTGCCCACTTTTTAAGAAGTTTTCTTTCTTTGCATTAGAAAGGGTGAACTCTGATTTGTTTACAGGTGATTACAAAACTTACTTGGAGTGTAGAAAAGTTTATGGTAAATTGTTTTGGTTGCTGATGAAACCCCTGGCCTTAATGGTACTATCAATATCAAATGTTTTTTAACATTAGCCAGGAATAGGTAGTTTATTGTGAATTGTTTTTTGTATTATTGCATTACTATACATATATTTTATTATACACAAACACACACACACACACACATATATATATATATATATATATATATATATATATATATATATATATACTTTTTCTGTATATACACACATTTAAATTCATTTATAAGAAGAATTTTATTAATGTATTTAATTACTTTCTAAGTTTTACATTTATACAGAGTTATATTATCATTAACCTTGATTATTTTATTTAAAAATATTGGATTTCCTTTAAGAATGTCATGTGATGTAATTGGTTACTGTTTATAAAGGGATTGAGTGAGTAAGGTATTTGTTCTGAAGAAGCTTATGTTAAATATCAACAGTACTGTTGGTAGGCTAGACGTTTGGGAGTACTGCACCTACTTGGAGTTACCTTGGAATACTTATAGATATTCTGTAGATATTCTTAGGGTTCATAATTCATAAGCAAGTACTAGGCTAGCTGCCCTTGAGAGTCATTTCAGCACTAGCCAGTTTCCCTTTTTGTGCTCAAATCAACCTAACCCATCTGGTTAGAGATTGATATGACCCATCTCATGGTCAATGATTATATATTACCCCTAATGAGAATAACTGGGATCTTACCATAGATAATTTGAGGGGACCCATGCATGGGATAAAGGATTTAGGAGCTGACTCTGTTCATTAGTAGTACAGGGGGCAGTCCTGGGTTAAGTTTTCTGTTTCCCTCTATAGATCTAAGTTGCACTTCAATATGGACAGGGATGAACTTTGTTTTATGTGAATGTGGAGCCTATTCCAGAGCAGTGATATCCTCTGCTCTGTGAGAGTCATCAAAGTATGGATAACACAACATCTGATTTAAGGATTCCAAGGTATGAAAACTAGAGTACTGCTGTGCAGTTTGGCACAATGTTGTTGTCAGCACACTACGAAGCATGTTTACTGCCATGCAACCACTATGGATAAAGTGACTCTTCCTATAATTTAGAAAATGCCTGAATCATTCAAGCTTGTATGGTGTATGTAAAATGTTTTTCATTTACTACCAGAAGTATAGGCAGTTTGAATTTTTTTGTAATCCTTAGCTATAGCTGCATCCATATGGCTCACACCCAAGAAGTTCAGACACACTGGTGGAGTCAGATGGCAGAAGAGCCACATGGGGTCCTTTACTACTGCTGATGATTGGTTCTCATTAGTCATAGAGGGACAGCATTAGGTCACTTCACCATCAGACTGGTGCATAATCACATCATACGAAATACAATAGGCAATGAACATCCTACATACAATATCTGGGTCACACTGAAGGGCACTCCCAGACTCGTCCAGGCACCTAAAATGGCTATTAAGGAGGCCAAACACATTTTCAATCACAATGCAGGTCTGGGACAAAGATGTATTTTATTTCCCCTGCACAAATCCAGATAGATTTCTCACTGGGGGCATGAGTCATGGCTCCATTGGATATCCAGCAACCCCTTACAATAAATAAATAAATAAATAAATAAATAAATTGAAAGAGAAAGGGGAGGAAAGACAAAATAAGAAAATACAGATTAATATACAGCAATTATATTTAACATGAATGCCTACTTTAAAAAAAGAAAAAAAAAAACTTTCAGCTTACCAACATGATAACCGATGGACATCTTACCATGCAGGAAGAGGCAGTAAACTGAGCTAATGTGCCATATATGGGATGTGGGAAACATGTGCACTGCCAGGATGCCAAGCAGAGACATTGGTGATGCACCCCTATGCATCACATATAACATGGTAATTGATGGAATGGAAGCCCTTCCTATTGCAGTGCAGCAAATGGGAGGGACCCTAAATGCAACATAGGTGCAATCTATCCCACCAAGTACCTCAGGGAAATGTGACATCCCATAAAAAGGTACACATAGTATGAGCTTGGTCCTGAGGTGACAGTGGGAAATAGATATACTGACCCTTGAACCTTGTTGGGTAGGCTTACTTAGGCCCTTGGGCCAATAGCCTAGTACCCACCTATGATCACATGTGCCAAGACTACATCCAGGAACTCCTTCAGTATTCTTGAAGCAGAAGCATGTGAGATTCCCATGCTTTCCACCGACTGTCTCTGGAAGCAGGGACAGTGTTAGCATTTTGGGGGCCCCCAGCAGATATCAAATTGCGGGCCTCCTGGACTGTTCAGTCTAAGTATCATCCTGTAACTACCAAACCTCCTAAGAAACATTTCAATTCATGCTGCACAATTTTAGAACTAGTACACACAGACTGAACTGTAGCTACAATGCTGTTGAAGTCCAACATGCCTGTACCACATTGTGTTGGTATGTCCCACAGAGGGACATTCACAGTTACTGGAATATAGCTGCAACAGTGATACATTAGAATAACTCTATGAACACAGCTTGACTTAAGTGAAATGGTGCCCTAGGGACCGCTTACTGTCCCCCCACACACACAATCACCAATACTCCTCTCTATTCCCCCCTATCTCAGGATCCCCACACCATGCACATGACTTTTCTTTCTTCCTTTTCTCACATTTTGTCTTACTCATCAGCTTTTTCAAGAAGCCATGACTTTCTGTGTGCTCTGAAGTGAGTTTTAAAGTTTTTTTTTCCTTTATACACTACCTTGTCATTCAGTGATGACTTGAGCTGAACTTATGATTAAGGAAAGAAATTCAGTGTAGCTGTTTAGCTTCATTGCATTCTTTCAACACACCTTTCCTGACCAAAACAGCACAGTAATAACCATTTAGGAAATAACTCAATTAAGCCAGGGTTCCCAGAAGCAACAGGGGTATAGATCCTCTGGGATACGTTTTAGATCATTTTCGTAACCTTTTTATCCAATCATGGTCTTAACAATTTCAAATTAATGAGTAAGGAAACATGTCAGTCTTAATATTTCTTTCAAGGAAGACCTAAGTTCTACCCAAGGGTTAATGTTCAAAGCTGACAAAATAGTAGCTTACAATAAAGTAGCAAGGCAATTTGTACCTGCTGCCCCCCCCCCAAAAAAAAAAAGACAGAGTCTGCCTTTGCATCCTTCTGATGTTAGACTGGGATGAAGGTAGAGGTTCAAATGACCACAGTCATGTATTTCAGGTGACTACTGTCATACATATACATAGCATACCTCCTCACTCCTCTCTTCTTCCTCACAAAGGCAGCTACCTGTATACATGTCTCATGTATGATTGTAAGGAACCTACATTAAGCTTCTGTATACACATTTGAGCAGCACTGGCTTTAAAATGGGATCAGTCTAAGGGCAGAAAACACCACTAAGTCAATGTCAAAATCCATTTATACATTCTGGGGCTTGACAGTCACCATAATCCTAGAAACTCTAAGTGTCTGAATGTTCTGTGATATATTTTATGTCTTACTATAATTACTTAACTGCATTTTTACTGGTACTCAGAAGAAATATGTATGTAGTCAACATTACTGTGTGTCTGCACAGGTAAAAATCAGTGACATTTTACACACGCACACACTCTGAACATTCACCATCAGGGAAAAGAAATGAATTTCATTTCACCTGCTGCATGTTTTTGAGGTGCTGGAGTTAACCAGAACACATGGATAGATGCACACACAGACAAGGAGGGCATGCAAACTCCACATAGCCAAGAATTTAACCAGCAGGAAGCATTGTGAAATGGCAATGCTATGCACTCGTTACAGTGGCAATGAAGAGTTGCTTTCATACATACATCCTCTTCCTGCCAAGCCACAAAATATAGCCACCTATCATGTGTAAGGTCTATGTTTGTGATGCAAAGTGAAAGAAAATATGGCCTGCTTGTTACTCTTAAACACAAGGCAATCATGCCCTCACGCATAAACACAAGTATAATGGCAATGCTGACAATGATTGTGCTAGAAAGTGAAAGAAATTATTGTTAGCTTGTTACTCTTACAATTCAACACACACACACACACACACACACACACACACACACACACACACACACACACACACACACACACATAAGCATAAGCCATAGCAATGCTAGTTTTACACTTATTTCAGCAAATAGCAATACACTGTGCGTTAGTAGTATTGCCACACCAGATCAGCAATTGTTGTTTAGCAGTCAAACAACAGCAGGTATAGTTTCTTTTACTTCCTTTATTGAGGAATAATGCCTGCCTATCAATGACCCTGATTTCACAGAATGTCCCTGATTTTGGCTCATAATTTTGCTCTGTTCCTCATAAAAAGTTTAATTTGCTGATAAATCATTCAAGATTACAGTCAGTAAATTTAGACATCAGAGTTTCATGTATCTTATTATCCAAAAATGCATGCTGATGCATAATGTGTTATTTTATTCACTTTTTATTTGAATTAGGGTAATATTTAAAAAGTGTTCCTGATTTTAGGCCACTGTTCTGCTATTATTTTTGGCTTTGCCCAGATTTCTTGAGTAAAGAAGTTGAGAGTATGTATGTAGTGTTCTATCAGTATTTATTTATTTATTTAACATTTGTTAATCGGGGAAGTCCGACTTGGAACTAAGCCAATTTTCAGAGGAGGCCCGGGGAGAAATGCTCCAGACGCATGGCTTTGTAAAATTATAAAACTCTTTGAAACAGAAAACCATCCTCAAAGATCAGAAGCATCATCTCTTCTTAAAATCCAAGAAATGCACTGAGATCTGTCATTTTGGGCTGCTGACCTCTAGCCTTTACCTTGCTTATGCTCATTCACTGATTATCAACTTTATCCTAACAGGGTTATAACACAGCCCTATTTCAGATAAAGAATGCAATCAGGAAATTAATAATTTTTTCCTCCTCATTTTTCCCTAACCAGCAGCAGCTTTTGTGGGTCCTCCACATAATTAAAGGGGGGCTCCTGCAACCACAGGTGTTAACAGGTGCCTAAAGTTGGCTATGATTTTAATTTTAGAAGGATGTCGATCAGTAGGATTTAATTAAGTCAATAGCACTATGTCAGCGGTAAAACATTTAATAAAATTTTGAAGTCATTTACTTGACAAAACACTATTACTTAACCAGAGATATCTTTGAAGTTTAAAGGAGATATAAATAAGAGATATTATTACCCATCTGGTTTATTAAGTACACAAGACAACTGTACTAGCTATTGTTGATTTGACAAATATACAAAATATCAAAATAAGATAACTTGCTGTTGTTGGGGGCCCCCCCAGGACCAGGAGGCCCCCAGTTGCCACAGGGTTTGCTGGTGCCTAAAACCGGCTATGGCTATAATTGAACATGGTGGCGAGTTTTCCTTCTTCAAAGGTGCTCTCTGCAGGCTATGTGCCTTTTCATATCCAAAAGATAAAGTTTCAGATAGACTTATTGTTTTATCTAGCCAAGTTGTTAAGAAGATTATTAAATTATCTCCCTCATACATTTCAGATATACCTAACGCTATTTCATCTCAGTCTATTTTCTAAATCATCAGCTTTATCTATGAGCGAGTTATTTTGTTTTAAAAGAAATTCTGTCTGAGACTCACCTTCAGTTATTCTCCCTTTGTGATCATTTAAAGCTTCTTCCATACTACTGATTTGTGCATTTTGTTGTCTCATACAAATTTCTAAATGTTTCATCTTCTTTTTTTTTGGACTCTACTTTGAAACCTTCTATTTTGGGATCACATTTGTCCATTTTAAGTAATATATCCTACACAATAGATATTAGTGACTAGATTACTTTTTTAACACAAGAACCCTGAAAACCATTTCCTGAGAGGCTTATGTTAAAGTCTCTTCTCTCTTAACCAAGCAGATGAAATTCTGACAGGAAAAGTATACCTTTTGAAGAACCTGAAGCTATAAATCTTTTCACTCACTATTAGTGAATAAAATTAGTGAACAAGTATATTCAAATTTTAATTTTTGATTATATTTTCTGTTGGAGAAATGTTTTCAGTCATAGAGGTTTCACCACTTGATGCTCTCAGTAAGCCATCTTGGCCACACACCTCCAAGGCAGTGGATATCTGATGATAGGATTTGTCTATTATTGTATTTAAGAGATTTGGCAAGTAATGTTGAATTAGTGTGTTCCGACTGGTTAGTGGTGTTTTGGTTAGGGTATAGTTTAGTACAGAGAAACTAATGTTGGATTGGTTGGGTTATTGGGTCGGATGCTAAGCAAAAGTAGAGATAAGCAGAGCTAAGCATACCAGAGCAGGGATTTCCCAGTGATATATTTCACTTTACAGAAATAATCAGTTGCAGTGGTTTATTTTTTGGGATATTACGTTTGCCCAGTGTGTTCCTGTGTGCTATTCTTCCTTGTCTAGTAGTTGTCTTGTTAACAGGAGAATTCTAACAGAAGATTTGTGGGTTATAACTGTATATGCTGTACATGTTATTTCCTAATGTAGATGTAGATGTGCACATTATTTCTTCATTCAGATACAGGTATAATGCATTAATACAGCCCTGTTTCAGCCCATCTTCCCTAGCTGTTAGGTAAGTATGGCTTTTGATGGGAAGAGAGTAATGTGGACATGTCCAGAAATGCTGACTGGCTACCAGCGATGCTGCTACAGCCAAAATAGACAGTTTAGGTAGACTAATAGCATAGACATCTAGAAGACCATTGTGCAACTAGCTTATTTGTCTAGATGCATTGTGCTATTGGTCTGTTCAATGGACCAAAGCACAATGCAAAACCCTAGGTAAGTCTAGTGAATCAATTTTGGCTTTGATGAACTCCTTTGTCATTGGCTGTACAACTCAGCCAATGAAAGAGTTCAATAGGGAGCTCTAAAACACCAGTGTTAAAAAAAATCTAAATAAAACTGACCTGAACAAACTTTTAACATGTTACAACAAAATAGCTAGGTTTGCAACCAACGCTAAATCATACTCTCACCACTGCCAATCCCTACAAAAACTGCACTGGCTAGAATTTCCAAACTTACTTCACTACCACAAGCTCAACTTAGCCCATAAAATAGTATACCATCCAGATAAAACCCCTGCCCTAGTAGAACTCCTAAACTTCTATAGCACCAACAGGAAACTACGTTCCAGTAACAAAGCCCTAGTTGAAGTCATTCCATGTAAAAACAGCTCGGGGAATTCTCTATTCCCTAATGAAGTTGCAAAAACATGGAACACCCTATCACCTGACCTCAGGCTACTAAACCACACTACTGCATTAAAAAAACTCCTTAAATTGCACCTTTACGAAAAACATATATGTAACTGTAATGAACCTCCCTGAACCCACCCCCATCCCAGGCTATCATTCATTTGCTGGCCTTGATGTACACTGTTCCACTGACTCTATGCTGTACCTAAGCAATTTTGTATATGTGTAAATATCTAGTAAATCTGTTAATTACTATGACGTTCAATTGTATTGTATTGTATTCAATTGCATTTTACAATGTACTTTTGTTAAACTTTTGTTATCTACTTTTTACTCTCTGTAACTCTGTCGAGCTTTTCTCCCCAGGACTCCGCTGAAAACGGACACCTGCTGTCCAGTCGGACTATTCTGGTAAACAAATGTTAAATAAATAAACAAATAATAAATAAATGAATAAAATGGCAAATCAGAGCAGCAGAACATAAATTAAAATACTGGAATGCTCCACTGAGTACAGAGCATTTGAGAGGTATTTCCTCCCCTTTACTCTTAAGCAGTTCCTTATGCCTGGGGCTTCCAATCTCAGAGAACAGCAAAATGCAGCAAGTGCTAAAATCTCTAACCTAGTTAGTGATGGGTGTTTCCCATCCCCACCACATTGCACCACTTCTTAGGGGCCTGCACTGGCTGGCTGCTACGTTTCATGTCATCAATGAGATGCTTGTCCTGGTTTATTCAGACCTAAGTGAAATACCCCCCCCCCAATCTATAATAGCAGTGTCAGTGGTGTAACAGGTAGCTCACTCACCTTTAGTGCAGAAGGCTGTGGGTTTGATTCCCACACCAAAAGATGGATTCCTGACAGTACAGTGCAGTATAAGGGGGGTGCTGCACTCTTGTGTGTGTCGCCCTTCAGATGGGACACTAAACTAAGTTTGGTAGTAGCTCATGTGGGTATAAAAGATCCCATAGTACCCACTGAAAAGAGATGGGGAAGTTTCCTTATACCCTGGCCAAATTTCTCCTAGTGTTATAAATACCACCTCAAGTCTCACCTGAAAAGAGGCTTCTAGACTAGTGGGACTAACCCAGATAACAAAGGATTTAAAATAAATAAATAGAAGAGCTGTCAGCTCAGTATCATTCTATTTGTGCCTTCATACATGCCACTACTTAATTGCTACTATTTCCTGCTGTTGGAGTCTTCTCCTCTGGCATCCTGTTTTGTCTACCAGGAGCCTTACCTTTGTAATACACTGCTACTTTGGCTAAAGGAATCCTTAAACTATGCTGTTACTTCCCTGGCTGCTACAGCCAATCAGTTCTCTTGCTTCACTGAAGTGGACCTGACTGAGAGCAGCTTACAGGCAAGTTAAAAAATGGAAAAATGTTTGCGATCGCACCAAGTGGTAATGATACGTCACGCAGCTCTGCGGACATCCGTGAGGTGCTGAAAAGAATGGAGGAGCTGGAGAAACCTGCGGCTGCTGTATGGGGAGCCTTGTTTGCCAGGAGATAATCGGGGGCTCCCTGCAGATGCTGGTTCAGTGGGTGCCTAACGCTGGCTATGTCTGGAAGATCCCTCTAAGAAGTATAGTGAGGGATATACATACTTTGGTGTCCACAGGAATAGGAAGCACACCATTCCTCCACTACCCGTATGGGGGTCAGACATGACCATTAAGAACCTTATAATGTCCCTGTCCCCTCTAAACCTATCAAGCATGTCCTGGTTATCAAGGTTGCAGTGAGTAATCCTAATCCTATATTTCCACCTTCTTGGTGGGCAAGCACCACTGGGTGCAAGCCGTTTTGGCCTGACCACAATAAACAACTGTGAACTAGAAATAGCAAAGCTCACTGAAAGAGATAGAATTTTTGTCAGTTGCAGCTCTAATACTTTTGGTGAGTATTCTCTTTTTATATCACATCTGCAACAAGCGTGGGAAAGTGGGAAAAACTGACCATGAATTGCAATTGGAGTAAGATAGCCTTAATTAGCATAAACCGATTTACATCACTTTTCATTACCAACTCATATCTGCTCATTTGCATACCTACACTCAGGGACACTGTAAATTGGCTTAGCTGCACCTGTCTGTGCTCATCCCCAAATTCCCTAATGCATTTGTTTTACTGACTATAAATGCCACCCTTTGTTTTTCCTACAAAACCTGAAACAAACAAACAAAGAATCAACAACAACAAAAAAAAAAAATCAGGGTTTGATGCAGAGGTTTTAGATTAGGTCTGATGAGCTTAAATTGTGAAAAAGACCTAACTATTTTAGTATCCCACAAAATATATCAAGGTATACAAAAGTACTCAACAGAAGATCAGACATAATGTGTGGTCATTCTCTTTCTAAAACAAAGCTTCTCCATGAAAACAAGTCCTTCTGACCAGTCCCTGATAATATCGAGTACCTTTATGAACTGGTCCATGTTAATCGCTCCGCTCCTCTTCTCTAGCAAATAAAAATAATCAGCAAACAATAATTCATAAAAAACTGAAGGTTACTTGCTTAGAAATCCTTGAATGCAGAAGCTCCTTTCTGATAGCAGAATCTAGATGGTTGCTTCCTGAGCTACACAAATGCTCAATCATCCCCTTGGCAGGTACAATACTAACATTAGGGGTCAATGCAGTCTATTAATTGTCCTGAAGAAACATTCCACTTTACAGCATGGATGCACAGAAGACACAGGATGCATCTGGAAACATAACAAGTAAGCAATTTTTCTTTAGTATAACCACCAGATTAATTTTGGATTTTTAAAAAGAACATGTAGTTGTCATGGGTGTCCACGGGGGTGGGGGCAAAAGTAAACACTTGGTTCTCTCTAGAAAGTAAGATGTCCAGTGTTTCTAAGGCATTCGGATCATGGAATGCATTAAGTCTATTGGAGCTGTTACCATTCATGACAAAAGTAGCACAGTTGAGATCCTCAGTTGTACCTCTTTTGCAGGTACAGTCTGTTTTTTTTTTGGCTTGGCAGCATGGCTCCTGAAACACATCATCATACTGCATGATGTGACTGGAGCTGTCAGGTCACCTGGTAAGTACAGAGGAGCTGAGGACTTAGAAAGCAATGCAAGTGAAACTGTTTTTCTGTTAAAACATTACCATTTAGCTGACTGACTCAGTCTCCTAGTGAGACAGTGCGTGAGCTTCCCAGTTAGGGAGAAAGGATGCTTTTTTATATTTAAAAAGAAACCAAGCCTTGTGAATGCGGTAGTGTGTGTGTGGAGGGGAAGGACTGGGTGCTGTCACTGCTGTGTATTGAGTCAACTCAATAGGCATCTCTCAGTTCCCATCCTGATTATGGATTTTTTTACAAATCAAAAAGCAAAGTATAAATTAAACAGGTTTTTAAAGAATTCTAATTAAATGTTTAATTTGCAGTTTGCTTCGTACACAATATACATTGTTTGCTTGCTGCTGAGCCTCATTTAAGACTGCATGACTGTTTTCCAGATTTTATCAATTTAGCAAGTCTTGTGGCATAAAGCCTGATAAAATCTGTATATTAGATTATACTACTAGCTGCTGTGCTGTATCTGAGACCTACAAGTCAAATATATTTTTGTGGTCATTTCATTTTTCACTTTCACCATAGTCTAACATCAGAAGGGTACACAGAAGTTCCTATGTTTTATGGGAAGGTCTGCTGGCAGGTACTGTGAAAACAAAGGCGTTTGAAGGAATAATGTATGCATCTCTGAACAAGTTGAAATTAATTAGATAGGTATGTATCCCAGAGACTACCCCGTCTATGGAACAGACTCCCCAGCCATGTGAAGCAGAGCTCCTCCCTAATCCAATTCAAGTGCAACTTGGACAATTGGATGGGAAACCAGAAATTCTTCCCTGGTTTGGCACCTATGTCTCTGATGCAAACAGGTAACCTGTAAATAGTTCATCTCCCAGGCCCATGCTTACACTTAAAGGTATCAGAACTTGGCAGATATTTGGGATGCATGGCTAGGCTTAAAAAGGCCCTTGTGGTCGTTAGCCTAGTAAACACCTATGAACCTATGAAGTCCACTATGCCTTTAACTTTCTTCACAATTACAGTGATTGCAAACACAGTGAAAGGTATAGTGGCCTCGCACATCAGAAATATGCACATAAAGTTGCAATCTTGTTTTTGGGGAACAACCTGTGCATGAAATCAGAGGGCAATTAAATGATTTAAGTGACAGTTGAAACACATTTGTATGGATATTGCTTCTTCCACATTCCTCATGAACATGAGAGGGACACAGAAGGTGGCTGTCTCTTATGGGTAGGGGTGAGGAGGCATACTGGTTGTGAAAGCATAGGGTAGTTATATGAGTACTTTTTAATAAAAATAATGGTTAGTTGAGAAGTAAAGTATGTGTATACAGCAGGTTGAAATACACTGCTGCAGCTGTTACATATTTCATTTTCTCTTCAATGTGCTTTTAGAAATGTGCATAAGGTGGTTATCACTTTGGGGAGGAGTAGTATATTATCACTTTGCAGGGGGGGGTAGTATAACAAAACAATGAACATTTATATGTCTATGAATGATTATTGATGTTCTGTGTTGTGCGGGCAGTAACTGTCCATGGCTATTATATTTAATTGTGATATCTTCACAGTCAAAGGTGATGTATCAGAAGAGCACATTCCACTGGGATTTGGACAGTATGAGACACTATGTGCGTAAAGTAGTTGAAGTTAATGGTTGTATTTTTAGAAACACAACTAATACACAGTTCATTTTTGGCTTTTGAGTTGTTACTTTATAAATAATTTCACAGCTTCCCAAATGCAGATAGCTTTAGATTCAGTTAACAACAAACATGCCTAGTTTTATTTTTTTCTCACAAGAGTCAAATAAATAATACATCAAATCATAAATGTATTTGCTTTTACATCACAAAAATGCAATAATTTCTTTTTTTCCTGAAAGTGATGTCTATAATTTTTAAGTTTTGAAATATTATTGCTCAGAGTTATGGTGCTGTATTGATGGTCTATATCAGTAGGCTTATATGACCATTAAAATGTGCCAGTTGGCAAAGCTGTGCTATACTCAACATCCGTTAAGTATGAGTATAGAGCTTCTGCTCATAGTGGCAGAATGCTGCCCATATTCAGAATTTGTCCTTATTTATTTATTTTTTTTATTTATTTGACATTTGTTGACCAGGTTGGTCCATCTGGGCCAAGGCCCTTTTTCAGTGGAGACCCGGGGAGAAAAGCTCCAGAGTTACAAAATATATGCAAGTTACAAGAATAAAAACATTTGCTAATATACAAAAAAAATACCTATCAATGTAAAACAAGTATACAATGATAATACTGATTACAGATTATATACATTGTTGGCTAGTTATGTATATAAGGCAGGTAGCCCAGGAGAGATTGAATTTAAAGTAGAGAGAGAGGAAGCTAGTAAGGAGTGATTGGGTAGCAGTGAAGGAGAGATGAGTGCAACAGTAGTTGTTGACCATTCTACTGGTGAGGAGATAGATATAGTACAGGACAGTTAGGGGCAGGAATAGGGACATTCTACTAGTGAGGAGATAGATATAGTGCAGGACAGTTAGGGGTATGAGTAGGGAAAGGGTTTAGTGGGGAAGACGGGAGGGTGAGTTTGGAAGGAGGTAGTGTTAGGTACTAGTAGGAGAAAGAGAAGTGAGGGATTGGGCTGGAGAGTTGGGTTAGTCGAGGGGCTGAGAACAGAGGCAGAGTTTATTTAAGCTAAGGTGATTTCTCACAGTCTTTTTGAATAGAAGTTTGTATGTAGTGTTACGTATATTCAGTGGGAGTTTATTCCAGTGTTTGGTGGGGTAACAGCTGTACAGGTTTTTGCCTATGTTGAGTTTGGGTTTAGTTATGGTCAGAAGGTGCTGGTCAGAGCTCTGGAGTGACCTAGTTGGGGTGTAGGATGAGATGATGGGAGATATTGCAGGGCAGAATGTGGGCTGGTGTAGAATGGAATGCATTATTTGGAGCTGGGAGATAGTAAGGTTGTGAGGGAACTCTAACCATTTCAGTTTTTGTAGAGCAAGACAGTGGTGAGAGGAGTAGGGAAGTTCAGCGGTAAATTTTGCTACTTTGTTAAAGGTGGATTCAAGTTTGGTCGTAAGAGACGTCTGCAGGTTGGTGAGAATCTGAGAGCCATAGAGAAGGGTTGGAAGAAGATAGGCATGTGATAGAGCAATTTTTGCTTGAGGGGAGAGAAAGGTTTTGTTTCTGTAAAGAAGGCTGAGTTTTTGGTGGGTTTTCTTGATGTTGTTAAGTACATGATGGTCAAATTTTAGTTGGTCGTCAATGATGACCCCAAGTAGATTAGTGTGATTATCCACCATAATGGGTGTGTTGTTGTGGGAGGAGATGAAGAAGTTTGGTTTCAGGTGGGTCATTGTTTTTGGAAGAGAGAAGGAGTTTGGTCTTTTTTGGGTTTAGGATTAGATGGTTTTGGTTGAGCCAGGTCTCAATAGACAAGAAGGATTCCTGAGTTTTAGAGTGGATTAAGTGAAGTGTGTCTGCAATAGTGATGACTGTGGAGTCATCAGCATATTGCATCAGGGATGAGTGAGGAGTAGAGCTAGATAACTGATTGGTTAAAATGTTGAAAAGCAGTGGTCCTAGGATTGATCCTTGGGGAACTCCCATCAGTACTGGAAATTCTGGGAAGATAGCTGAATCCCATTTGATGGACGGGGAGCACTTACTAAGATAACTAGCAAACCAAGAGATAGTGGCAGGGGATAGGTTTAGGTGGGAGAGTTTCTCTAAGAGTAATGGGTGGTGGACAGTATCAAATGCTTTTGATAGGTCAAGAAAGAGACAAGATGCAAGTTTATTTTGTTCCCTAGCTTGAGCAATAATATTTATGAA
Source organism: Protopterus annectens (assembly GCF_019279795.1). NCBI lineage: Eukaryota > Metazoa > Chordata > Ceratodontiformes > Protopteridae > Protopterus > Protopterus annectens. Next base: position 1,157,192,539 of record NC_056733.1, read on the forward strand.
ATAAATGAAAGCTGTAGAAGTGCTATGGCCAGGACGGAAACCGTGTTGGGTGGGGGTAATTAAGTTGTCTTGGGTGAGGTGCTGGAGAATTTGTTTGTGTACACATTTTTCCAGGATCTTGGACAGGGGAGATAGTATTGCAATAGGCCTGTAGTTAGTAAGTACAGTGGAGTTACCTACCTTGTGGATAGGTATAGTTTAAAACTTTTTCCAGATGACTGGGACTGTAGATTCAGTAATAGATCTGTTTATGAGGATAGTGATGGGTAGGGCTATGGAGTTAGCAGCTAGTTTAAAAAAAAGTGGAGGGAGACCATCTATGGAGGGAGAGCAAGGTTTGAGCTTAAGGAGCAGTGATTTTATGTAAGAGTTAGATACTGTTTGTAGGTTGAAAGTCGGTGAGGGATTAGGGTGAATAGGGGGAGGCAGGAGGGGTGGTGTTGGTGTTGGAGTGGTTCATAAGTTTGCTAATGGACTCTATGAAGTAAGAGTTGAAGTTAGTAGCAGTTTGGAGAGGAGTAAGTGTCTGGTTTGGGTGGGGGGTGGATGGGTATCCTGGATGTAGGATATTGTTTATAGTATGCCAGAATGTTTGGGGGTTGTAAAGGTGTGATCTAGGGGGGGTTAGTATAGTATTTTTTTTTGTCGTCTTTGTTTGATTTCTTAGCCTGGTTACAAAGTTGTCTGTGTTGTTGTATGTGAATGGGCAGTTTGGTTTTGATCCAGTGCTTCCATTGAGTGACTCTCTGTGCCATTAGTGAAAGAGTGGAGGGAGTAAGCCAGGGAGACACAGTGGATTTAATCCTGATCTTACGTAAGGGTGCCAGGGAGTTTAAAATGCTGAGGAATGTGTTGTTAAATCCCATGACTGCTTCCTCAAGAGGTAAATGTTTGAGAAAGGTCCAGTCAATAAGGGAGAGCTGATAGTTGAGTTCATTTGGGTCAAAGTTTTTTACCTTACGACAGGTTTTAAATACGTGGAGTTTGAGTGTGTGTTGGGAAAAGCGGAGGACTTTGGTAGGAGAGTGGTCACTAAGGGTATCGGGAAGGGTTTCAGGGAAGTGATTTCTGTGAGGATGGGATGCAAGGATCCGATCAAGTATGGAGGAGTGGGTGGCAGATTTGGTGGTTTAGGTTGGAGTTGTGACTAATTGGGAGAAACCATGTAGGTTTATGGAGGTAGTGGGGGATATGGTTGTGAGTGTGGACCAGCTGATATTGACATCTCCCATTGTAATAGTCTCATTGTGGAGGTCTGAGGCGAGTGTGGAAAGTAAATTTTCAAGTACAGTCAGGTTGTCACCGGGTGGATGTAGAGGGCAGCTATGTATAGAGAGTTGTGGGGGTTTATTCTTTAGTTGGCCAGAAGGAGTTCAGCAGGGGAATTGGGGGGGTATCGGAGTAAGTGTGAGGTTATTGCTGTACAGGATTGCAACACCACCTCATTTTCTTTTTGTTCTGTCTAGTCGAAAGATGTTATAACCAGGAGGGAATATGTCCCTATCGGGGATGTGAGGTTTTAACCAAGTCTCAATAAGGGTTATTATATCTGGAGAGTGGTGTGAGATCCAGGAATGGAAGTCAGTAATTTTATTTACAATGCTTCTCAGGTTGATAGAGTAAAAGGATATGTGTTTTGGTGAGATATTATGGGTAGGGGTGGTGGCATGTTTGAGGGTAGAAACTGAAGAAACAGGTTGAGCTGGGCCAGGGTTGGAATGTATGTCACCTGACAGCAAGAGAGAGAGGAGAGAAGGAATTGTGTGAGGTTTGGGAACAAGGAGTATGAGGCACTTGGATTTTCCTTTATTGTGAGTTGTTTTGCTTGAACTGTGTTTTATGTGTGGAGTTAAGGTAATGCAACCAGTGCAGGGCACTGAGTTTAGGAATGAGTGAGGTAGTTGTGTGAATATGGGTGGACAAGTGGAAGTGGGTGGGTGAGAGAAGGGTTCAAGGGGAAAGGTGTAGGAGGTAAGGTTCTATAAAATTGTAAGAGTGGAGGCAGCTAGTAGTGTCAGAAGAAGGGAGTGAAATAGCATAGTGGGTTGTAGATTAGGTGAGAGGTACTAGTGCAAGAAGAGGGATATACAAGAAGAAGTAGTTGTTTGAGGCAGATGTTAGAGGCAGATAGGGTGAGGGAGAGGGGTAGGGGATGAGGTATACTGAGTAGAGAGTAAAGTAGGAGGAGGAGGGTGGAGTTGGAGGAGGATGGTGGTGAGGGAGATGGGAGGGGCAGGGATGGTAGGGTGGGGCTTGGAGGGGTGTGGTGAGGAAGGGTTTAGTATAAAGGAAATTATGTCAGGGTGGGTGAGAATGGGGGTAGGGTAGGGCAGCAGAGTGAGCCCAAAGAGCGAATGGAGCAGGCTAGAGCAAGAGAACTGATTACAGCAGGAAAGTATCAGTAACTGCAAGACAAGATCTGGGCAAGAAGGTAAGTTGAACTCAAACTGTAAGGGAAAGTATTGTTTAGTATTTTGTAGGAGCTATAGAAATGGGGAGTATGAGATATAGATATCTACCAGCTTTTGGTTAAATCAGATGTAAAAAATATTTATATTTCACTAGATAAGGAAATACTTCTTTTACTACATACAGGTAAGGTCTACATTCCTTCTATTGATGAATACATTATGCTGGTGTGTAATTAGGATAGAGGTACAGTCAAATTCTTGGGGTGGTATGGCATTCTCGAATGTCTTTTATACCCAAATATCATATTAGACTGTTCTGGATTTTGTATTGTAAACTACTTTAGGGGAACTGGCATGTAGCCACTTATATACAACCAAAAAGTTAGCATTGGTTACCTTCCCTTGGTGTGTGTGTGTGTGTGTGTGTGTGTGTGTGTGTGTGTGTGTGTGTGTGTGTGTGTGTGTGTGTGTGTGTGTGTGTGTGCATGTGTATGTGTGTTTGTGTGTGTGACTGTATATGCATGTTTGTGAGTGTGTGCTCTCATATACATGCTTATGAGGCTTGCCATCACCAGATTAGATTGCCAAGCCCATGTCAGCAATCATTTGGCCACTGTTGTTGTGGAAACCTCTTCCTGCACAGGAGTAATTTGGTTGGATGGGATCACCACCCTCCTCCAAATATGGGGGAACCAGCACAAGTTGCTTGCTCCCACTCTCCCCTGCTAGGCTCTTCCAGCTCTTGAGCTGCTAGTTGAAGCTGGATCATATGGGTGGTGTCGGACCTCATTTTGTAATGTGATGTAAAGGAAAGATAAGGGGAGTGATCCATAATAGATTGGAGGTAGAATTTCAATGGAAGATGTGTTGTTGGGTAAGTTTGTGACTACGTGGTCTGGAAAGGTGCAATTGTTAGTTATCTACAATGCACAGACAAGTCTTTACTATGGCTAAAGTGATGAGACTCCAGTTAACAGCTCAGATTTTGTACCTAGCTGGCAGGGAGGATGAAAGCAATTGCCAGCTCACCCATTTTGAGGGGAGGGAGGTTACTATGGATTGCCATTTTGGTGACATCTAGAAGGAGAACTAAGTGTTGCACACATGTAATTTATGCATTTCACGCATGATCTTACATTGTAGAAGTGCATGTACTGGGGAAGCCAGCATTCAAAAGCACATTTCCTATGACAGAAAATATGTGGTGGAACTCAACAAACCATGTGAGGGAGGAAGGAGCTCCACAGGGGATGGATAGGCTATTTCATAGGACCAGAAAGCTGACCCCCACAATACCATCTAACTCTCACAGGAGAGGATTAGGTAGACCCATTTGGCTACCCAGGCAGGTGCAAATGGGCCATAGGACTCTGATGCAACCCAGGGATGCCTGGCTAGTACTCTTTGGAACAAATAGGCTGATTGAGTGCAGGTAGGGAAGCTATCGGTCACAGTCTTGTGGAGATGTAAAAAAGTTAGAATAAAGAAGGATGTGATTGTTGGTTTTCAAATGCATTTGCATAAGATTTGGTCAGAGAAAATGTTATTCATGTGCAGTTCTAGAGATCCAATAAGATTATTGCTTATGTCTCCAGAAATTAACATATCTGATTGATTAGGTGCTTACATTTACTTGTCAAAGATTAAGGAAGACAAGTCTAGATGAATAAATGGGGTGTTTTGGAGGGAGACCTTTGCTACAAGCCAGTTTGGATCATGGTTATTGAGAGAGGTAGGTTGTGCTGTGAAGTGTATTTTTCCACAACCAGTGGTTTATAAGTATGTATACAGCAGCAATATTTGATACTGGCAGTTGGCACAGAGGTTACGGCTGTGAGCTGTTGTTCCCATGCTATAGGGTTTGATTCACTCAGCTTTCATTTGCCTACTCTGTGACCTTTAGCAAGTCACTTAACCAAACATTTCTACCAGGTCACCCCTGAAAAGGGACTGTATGTCCAGTGGACCTATCCGGTTAACAAATAGGCATTACTTGCACTGTCTATTGTATGTGTACCTACAGCAAGTGTAAAGCAACATGCTTTTCTTAATACAAAGTGCACAAAATTTGCTTTCTGTTTATGTGGTACACCAAATGAGTTTCAACATTACAATAGCAAAAGTTGCTTTCAGTAATCCTTTAAAGTGTTGCATCTTGCTTTCTTATCATCAAGAAGTGTAACACAAAATGCAACAGCTCCAAATGAAACAAATGTTTCCCATCCTCTAAGAAATTAATAGCTGTTGATCAGAGCAATGCTACTTTTACTGTCTGTTGTGCAAACATAATCAGATCACAGCTTTGTCTTAGCACAGTACCTTTATTTCATCCAGTGATAAATTGCATTTGTTGATCTGAATGACAATAAAATTTATTTTGACTTTGACTTAATGCAGCATTTCTGTGATACAGTTACAATGTATTTACCATTTATGTTTATGAGGATATGTATATTTTTAGCCTGAACCTGAAAGTAAAGTTGCTGTCATCTTTTTTTCTAGTGCTTCTTTAAAATTAAACACTGCGGTGACAGCGATAAATGATATTTATCTGGATTCAGTTGAAATTAAAGATGGGCAATTTCAGATTTCTGAAGAAGAACTGAACTAGAGTTAAGCCAACAGTTTGGCTTGCCTCTTAAAGTCCAATAAGAGCTGAGGAAGAGCAGAAAATCAGAGCAGTAGCTAGGTTAAAAATAAGTCTGGAAGTCCAGAGGAGAGAATTTAAGCAGAAAAATACTCTACGGTTATAGCTCAACAGACATTGACATTGCCAACATTGACACAAATGAAAGAATGCTGACAGTGCATTTATTACACTTCCTAATAGTTTGCACCCAGCCACCTCCATCATTGTGCCCAAGCTCCAGGTCTGCTGACAATAAAAAATGGGAAGAAAATATAACAAGCACAACATACAAGTATGTATGCAGTAAAAGAAATGTTGGCTTGGCTAATGGAAAAAATTATTTTTTTTCTTCCTAGTCTAATAATGATTTAGTACACAGTAGTTTAACCACTCTTTGCAAGAAATTGTCAAACAACCACAACTAGATACACTGCCTAAATGGAGGAGCAAAAACCTTGTGAGATGTTGGATTTTGTTAGCTTCATGTACCATATTTAACAGGTGTTGGTTATGCAGCGGTTAGGGTTGTCGACTCACAGCAAGAGGTTCTCCGGTTCGATTCTTGGCTGGAGCGCCTTCTGTGCAGAGTCTGCATATCCTCCCCACGGTTGAGTGGGTGTGTTTTCCTTGAAGGTTGGGTGCTGGGCTGGCAACTTGAAACCGTAAAAATTCACTGCCAATCATTAGCGGACCGGAGTTCTGCTGTGCCAAACCCTAACCGGGAAAAGCTGAAAGACAGTTTATGCAAGAAACCATATTTAAGTTTTCTTAAGGCAGCCATAATCATAATAATAAATCAATATTCTTAATAACCTATCCAGAATAAAAGGCAACAAACCAGGGCTTGGAGACGGCTGTAGAATCCAGTATAAAAATCTTTATTCGACACAAGAGCTTTCATGGGTAACCACACTTCTTCAGATGTCTAATACATTTTAAAACAACCCCTGATTTATATATACACCCTCTTGGGACACATGATTAAGAACAAGCAATGCATTATTCTGATGTAAATAGTCACTTTTAACTTAAAGCAACATTCTGTAAAATGCAAACTAATAAATAAATCATAACATAAAAATATACGATCTTCTAAGATCCTATTTATAAAAATGTCTTAGGTTAAAATTTCATGACATTTAATTTCGCAAACACAAAAATATTTAATTTGTATATACTTTCATTGTTCACTTAAATCATCCAAAACACATACAAATCTGTATCAAGAAATCAGTCATTTGTCATACAAATATTTCAGCTATACTGCTTACCTAAAAAGCTGCCTAGACTTTAACTTAGGACGCAGGTGTATGTATTCATTTAATCCATGTTCTCTATCGGCCCTTAGTCTTACTATCCACTTGGCTTCAAGTTCTTCAGTGATGTTCCGTAAGTCCCCCCCCCCCCTTATACTCTCATATGTTCTCCCTATAACTACAAATTTAAAGACATTTTCTATGTCATTCTTAATAGTATGTATGGCCAGGGCATTTAGTTTATTCTATTTATTGATGGCATATATATGTTACGTATTCTTTCCTTCAGGGACTTGTCTGTCTTCCCTATGTAGAAACTGCGGCACATTGTGCAATGGGTCAAATAAACTAGATGCTCGGTTTTATAGGTGGCTTTACTATCAAACTCATAAGTCTTAATAACCTGTTGTGGTACAAAATACACACAGTGTACTAGTGGACTGTGCCCCTTCAGAGAAGATACATCACCTCTGACTGTGAAGTTGCTACAAAATATAAAAATAATGGTAAACTTTGCTCTTTGAGAGATACTACCCCTCCAATAGACCATATCAACCATAACTGCCCATTTATTGTATGCCCCAAATGTGATAGCATCTTTCTAATCATTAATGTCTTACTGACAAAAACATTAAAAATGTAAGAACTACACTAAAAATTTGCTGTTTCAGCTTGTGGTAGATAAACACATACCTGCCAACCAGAAGTCATAACACTTTACTTTGTCAAGCTGCCTTCACACCTCTTCCCCTAAAAGGCAGCCCATTTCTCTGCACATTTCTGTGCACAACTCTGATTCCTAATGGGGAGGAAAGTGAAAGAAGAAAGAGAAACAAATGCTTCAATGATATACTCACCCCTAAACATACATCTCAGAGATTCAGTGTATTGAGCTGAGCTAAAATCAGGGACATTTGACAGACTGGGACCTACCTCAATAAAATGTGTGTGTGTGTGTGTGTGTGTGTGTGTGTGTGTGTGTGTGTGTGTGTGTGTATGTGTGTGTGCGCGTGTGTGCGTGTGTGTGCCTGTGTGTGAAACAGAAAAGAATTCTGCCCATGCTGGCTTTAGCATTGGTTATGCTTTCCATGCTCTCCTGATCTTTTTCTCACTTAAACAGGTTGCTTCTCCTCCATGGAAGCATGCAAGCTCTCCGGATTAAAGGAAATTATGCACCCCGCCCTCATCCTAAAAGTGAGCTGCAAATATTTTTATAAAAGAATTGCCCAACTATAATGTCTAGCAATAGTCTTATCCTATGCTAAATGTTTAAATCTACTTCCTTTTCAGAACTATGGCACCACCCTCTCTGGAATTCCAGCCAACCACAATACTTATATATATGTAGTCCTGACATAGTAGAAAACACTCTCGGCCCTCAGATCTGGCCTGAATCAACAGTTAGCAGTTACTAAAAAAAAAAAAAAAAAAAACAAAAACAAACAAACAAACAAGAACAAAAAATGTGATTGTGGCTTGGCTCGTTCTCAGCTCTTTAACTTGCTGGATCACAAGCCCGAGCTGAGTTTATACTCAGGCTTAAGATGGCTCTGGCTTGCCCTCCTCTAACTGAAATGTATCTTATTTCCCCTTCATCATAAAGTCAAAAGCAGAATACAAGGGCAGCTCATAGAATGATATTTCACAATTTTGTGTGCATTAATATAACTTGCAAAAAAAAACCCTCTGTTTGTTGTACAGCTATAATTAGTACTGTACTTGTAATGCAACTTTTATATGTTGCTTTATGCTCCTTGTAATTGGATATCACAGAACAGTGCACCACATAATGGTGTTGTGTTACTGTCCTGTTCCACAGTGTATCAGATAATCCAATATTATAATCCCAGATATTATTTTCTAGAATTACTTTAAAGTTATGTAGGTTACTTCCACATTTTTATTTTATTTTTTATTTATTTGCATTCTGTTGGCTAGGGTAGAGCACTGATCATAGCAATGCCATTTGCAGGCTTAGCCCTAGTTACAAATACAGTAACAACAGAAAATAGGAAATAGCATGTACAGAACAATGAAGACAAACAATAACTGAAAAATAGTTTAGAAATGTAAATGTAGTTGGGCAATTTATATTGTGTAGGTATCAGTAGAAAACTGTGAGGAAAAGAGGAACCCACTATGATAAAAGCAAATATGTGCCTTATCAGGGTGAATATAAAGAGAAGACAAGGTATCCAGACTGAATTCAGAGAGAAACTATTTATGTATACATATGAATATATACATATACATATACACACACACACACACACACACACACACACACACACACACACACACACACACACACACACACACACACACACACGCACACACACATTATATGTTCTGACTGAAACCTGGATGAAATCCCAACACCAAGACATACAGAACTTGCCCTCCAGCTATGGTATACACTGTCTAGATCGACCAAAACGGAAAGGTGGAGACATTGCTATCCTACACTTTAACAACCTTACCATTTCTAACTCTACTTTTGCATCTCAAGCCTTCTCCCCAGCCGAAATTTTATCTGTAAACTTAAATATAAAAAGCCATTCGACTATGACCATTGTAGCAATTTACATTCCACCAGGTGATAACATCCCCCTACTGGAAAATATGCTTGCTCATATCTCCCAACACATCCCAAATGAAATTATCATTCTTGGGGATGTCAACATTAACTGGTTGTCTCTCTCCTCTCAAAACTCCTTACAACACCTTAATCTCTATGGCTTTACTCAACTCATCTCAGATCCCACTTATTTCAATAACTCCCATACAGCCTCATCTCTCCTTGACTGGATTCTTGTCTCACACCTCTCCATATACCATAACCCTGAAACACTACCATATTCCCTAAGTGATCACTGCCCAATAAAAATACTCAGATACACGTCCCATCAAGCTAAACCTCAAAGGTTTATAAAACACCGAAAACTAACAAACTTTAATCCTGAAACTCTCAAATCTTTATTATCAAAAGTGAACTGGAATCCCTTAAAACTACTCCCCTTGGACGAAGCTGTTGACTTTTTTAACTCCACTTTCCTTAGTATTTTAAATTCTCTGGCACCCCTTAGAACAGTCCGCATAAAGTCTAACATATCTCCATGGCTGTCCATAAACACCCATGCACTACTAAAAAAAAAGACAAAGCGTGGAAAATTTGGACTAAAACTAAACATCAACCAGACCTCCAGAAATATAAAGAACTTAGAAATCTTGCCAAAAGTCACATAAATAAAGATAAGAAAAACTTCTATAATAATCCATCTTCTACCTTTAAATCCAACCCTAAAAAGTTCTGGGACTCTGTAAATCAAATACTACACCCAGGTGCACTAGTCTCCCCTAACCCTCATCCTGACAAAACACATGAGGAAACTTACTTCATATTCAACAACTACTTTATAGACTCAATATCCAAATTACTAAATCAAGACACAAACCATCCCACTAACAATAATAGACCTAATAGCTCAAACTCTTCCCTCAACAGTAACCCTACCACTACCTTCTCCCTCAAACCTGTCTCCACTAACTATATTAAAACTCTACTATTTAAATTAAAACCTTGCTCCACATCTGTAGATAACATTCCCTCCTCATTCCTTCAGGCTGCTGCTGATGTTCTTGCTTTCCCAGTTTCTATTCTAATAAACTGCTCTATCACGGAATCCACATTCCATTCCATATGGAAGCAATTTTACACCCTTCCAATACACAAAGGAGGAAACTCCATAGATATAACTAATTTTAGACCTATAGCCATACTCTCACCACTCTCCAAAATTCTGGAAAAATGTATACACAATCAAGTCTTACACTACCTTCTGCAAGAAAATCTACTCACACCTACCCAACATGGCTTTCGTCCCATGCACAGCACTACTACAGCTCTCCTGTCTTTCCTAAACTCTGTATCACTAGCTATAGACAGTAACAAACTTATTTCCTGTCTCTTCATTGACCTGTCTAAAGCCTTTGATACAGTCTCCTTAAACTAGCAGACTTACACTTTTCTCCATCCGCCATATCTTGGTTTAACAGCTATCTCTCTTATAGACTCCAATCAGTTAAATGGCTCTCAGCTTTCTCTCCTCTTCTTCCTGTTAAAACGGGTGTTCCACAAGGCTCCATCCTTGGGTCACTTCTTTTTTACATCTTTACCAACCTTCTCTACTCTTCCTGTCCTGGATCCTCACTGATACAATATGCAGATGATTCTATACTTATCATTATTGCCGAATCAGCAACTCAACTAAAATCACACACACAGTTCTCTTTTAACTCTGTAGAAAACTGGCTATCTGAAAACCAACGTATCCTTAATTCGAAGAAAATCAAATTACTACTCTTTCTCCCTAAAAATATTAACCAAATAAAGTCTTCCTTCTCCATACTGTCACAAAATAATACTCAAATACAGGTGGACACCAGTACAAAACTCTTAGGTGTTACTATTGATGATAGACTAACCTTTGATTTACATATCAATAATTGTATCCAAAAAACACATCTCAAGCAAGGTCTCCTCTATAGAAACAAAAAAGATCCTACCAAAACAGCAAAACTAATGCTTTTAAATCCCTACCTCTTACCCACTTTACTCTATAGCTCCCAAATTCTCACCAGCCTCAACACTGGACTACTAAACAAGTTAGAAACAACTTATAACATGATTGCCAGATTTGCTGCCCAAAATTCTTACAAGCCCCATCACTGTCTCTCACTAAAAGAACTAAATTGGCTAGAATTACCTAACCTGCTTCAGTATAATCAGTTTCAGATTATTCACTCCATTCTCTACAAACCCTCTTTCTGTCCAACTATCTCATCTCTAATCTCTCATTACCTACCCACTAGATTACTCCGCAGTTCTGAACAAGGCCTACTAAAAATCTACAAACCAAGGACCAAAATGGGTCATCTAGTCTATAGCTTTAACCCTTTCAAGGCCAGGAAAAGCCTACCACTAGATATAAGATCACTTGAACATCCCAATCAATTAAAAACCGCTACAAAAAATACCTTCATGAAAAATGGACCTGCCAATGTAATTATCCCCTGTAAACACTCCCCTATAACCTTCTTCTTCCCTTCTCTCTTCCTTCCCTTCAGTAAACAAACTTACTACTTTATCCTCTCCTATTGCTACATCATTGTACAAACATAACTAGTAAAACATTTCAGCTATGTAACTATTGCACTATTATGTATATAATATGTAATTATGAATGTATCCCTCTGATGAATGCATTTCTATATGTATTTCACTTGCCACAGTATAATGTATGACACTGTAATGCAGTAATGTGTGGTACTGATGAATGTATTCTATATGTATTCAATATGTAAAATTTCTATTTTTCTGTTGGAGCTTTTCTCCTTGGACCTCCGCTGAAAATGGGCAATTGTAGCCCAGTTGGACAAACCCGGTTAACAGATATAAAATAAGTAAATAAATAAATGTAGAGGTGAGCAATGATGGTGAGAAAGCATAAAGGCAAAGAGACAGGTTAAACACATAACAAAAGGCTTATTCCAACATGGTTGGTAGTGAACATGAGTATGTAGGAAGTGGATGGGAGAAATCAAGAAAGGATGGGATCAGCCTTGATAGGAAGTGGATTTAAAGGCTAAATTATATATTCTGTAATGTTGCATTTACAGTAAGAGTGATTCTTTAGGTAGTGTTTCAGTTCAGGTCTGAAGTGGGAATAGTCTGTGATGTCAGTGACAGTGTGTGGGAGAGATTCCATAGTTTGGGAGGAAGGACAGAGAAACTATTATCTGAGCTGTGTTAAGTAGGAGGTGCTTGTAGTGAGTGTCCTATGCCAGCTTGGCTTCTAAGGGTGTGGGTTAGATTTGATGTGATGGTTTTCATTGGCAGAGGAGCGAGGGTATTTTTGTGGAGCAATCTGAATAGTTGAGAGCCCTGGCTAGCACAGGTAACCAATTTGTCTTAGCCAGTGTGAGGCAGTGATGCTCATTCTTGGGGGTGGGGGCGGGGTTAATGATGAAATGACAACTCTTATTAGAAAAGGTTTGTAGAACTGTATTTTTGTTTGACGTAATTTCAAACAAAGGTAGACCATATCCCAACTGTGTAAGCAGAATGCCTTTACCAATGGCTTTTCTAGCTGGAGGAGATAGGAACTGTGTGAGTTTTTAGCCTTCAAAATGTAGGTAATTGATTTTGTTTCTGGGTTTTTGAATATGTTCCTGAAAGTTAAAGGACTGTTCCAGCCATTTCCCTTGGTACCTAAATAAGGAGGTTGTTCTATTGTGCTACTGTCCTAGTCTGTGAAGGTGAGATTGGTATGGACTTCTGTTAAGTCTGTTTTGGCACCAAGGAGCATAGCCTTGTTTTCTTTTTTTTTGGGGGGGGGGGGGTTAGGCATAGCTTTTGGAGATGAGCCAGCTGTTTAGTTGCAGCAGGCTGGCTTGAAGTTCATTATGAATGACATGGTGTTAACGGCTTGATCTATATGTCATCTGCATATAAGTGGAATTGTAGTTGAGCTAAGTCAAGGGGTAGATTATTTATAAAACTGGAGAATAGTAGAGAGGGAAATGTAAATCCTCATGGGACCTCAGAATATGTGTAGGCATTCTCTGATACAGAAGTACAAGTCTTAACATTAAATATTCCATTACCCAGGAAATATTTGAATCAGTCAGGGGATACATGGCAGATGTCATTGTCTAGAAGGTGGCTTTGCAGGACTGAGTGGTTAACCATGTCAAATCATGGATAAGATCTATGAAAATTGACTAATTTAGGCTCTTTTTATCCATGCTGGTTTGAATGCCATTAGTTAGAGTCCAGAAAGCTGTCAATATTCTTCTTTTAGCCCTGAAGCCATGTTGCTTGTTAGAGAGCAGGAGATATTTTTGCAGGTATAAGGTAAGTTGGTTGCAGATTACTTTCGCTAAGCTTTTACCTACATTTGGGCTGAGGTAGAGTGGAAGTGGCTGGTAGAAGTACGTTTGGATTGTTTGTGTAATGGTCTTACAAATGCTGATTTACAAATTGTGGGCATGGGGTTTGTGATGAGGCTATTATTTTCAATTTGTTTTGTGGAGTGACTATGTAGTCTCTGCAGTGGTAGAGAAACCAAGGTCAGAGGTGATCAGGACCAATTGGTGAGTCTAGTGGGATTTGTTCAAACAAACATGTAATGTGATTTGCAGTAATTTTTTTAGAAATAAAAGAGGTTTGGATATGTGATTGTGAGAGTGGAAGGAAAGGTTGTGGATGGGATATTTGTGAGGGAGAAAAATTAGAATTTGTAGTAGGAATGATTCCTACTGACATGGGCCCCATAGGAGGTGCTCTGGTTATTAACTTTCTTCCTGAATTGTTTGGGGGAACATTGGTGGGAGGTTTTTTTTCTGTAAAATAAGTTGCTTTGTGATTCCAGTTTGCTTGCATGGTGATATTCTTCAAAGAAGTGTAGAGCTTTATATTAGTATTTGAGAGATCTGGTTTCCAGGTCTCATCACAAAGCTGAATAAGACTTTTCATCTCTTTTGCGAGTCACATAGATTTTGTGCACTTAAAGACACTAGTAATTATGGGGAAGTGGGAGTTTTGGATTGAGAGCAGAAGTTATGAAACTTGGTTGGCTGCACTGTTGGCATCAGTGGTAGCTTGGATGGGAGACCAGCCAGTACATGAAAGGTGACAATGAAGTGTATTTTTTGGGGGTAGGTATGAAAGAGATCAATGTAGGTGGGTGTACATTTTTTAGGTTATGAATTTGGAAAGTGGTAGGGCATTGTTCTCTGACAGTGTGAGGGTGCATGATAAGAGTAGAAATGCTGGAGGAGTGGGATGTTAATAGTGGGTGGTCATGTCTTTTCAAATTGGATGTGGTTGGTTGTTAATGAGTTATAGCACATTCTGGTCAGTGAGATATTCAGAGATATCATGGCTATCAGGTCCCAGGAAATTTAGGTTGAAGTTAGGAAGTATAATAATGTCTTTGTTTGGAGAGACAGATTGTTGCATGTAATGGAGAGGAACCTTGAATTTTGCTATGGCAGCTTGTGGAGAAAAGACAGTCACCGCTATGTACAGATAATGGGGTGATTTGAGGAGAAACATTTGTAAGCAGCCGTTTGGGTTCATGGTCTGTAGTTGGGATAACTTGAGCTACTACAGTAAAGTGGAGGAAGATTTTGTTCAACAGCATCATGTCCTCCTGCCTTGATCATGGATGAGCATCAAACTAGTGTTTATAACCTGAGAAGAAATGGTGAATGTGTTGGTGATCATTTTGAGCCGGAATTATATTATTGGGAGTGTATCAGGTAAGTGGGTTGCTAGAAATACACTGATGTACATTGGTTCATACATTACACATTTTAAATTGACTAGAGCTGCAACAAGAGAGTTGGGATGTTGGTGTATAGGCTTGCTATGTGTTGGCATAGTGAACGCAGATAAACAATGAGTGATTCTGAAATCAGGCTAGTTGCTCAGCATAATGCAGCCGAGGTTATCCAAGTGCAACTATGGGCAAAACTGCAATCCAAATTGTAGCTTGCTACAGATCACCCACCATGCCCCAGGATTCCCACTCCTCTTTTCTTGATGTACTGGAAAATATTAGGGTTCAACCAAACACCCTAATAATGGGCGATTTCAACTACCCCATCATTAACTGGAAAAACTACTCATGTATCAACTCCTTCGCTCAATGCTTTCTGGAATTCATAAATTCCAATGCCCTGGATCAACTTATCCACACCCCCACCAGGGGCAACAATATCCTAGATCTAGTCATTACCAACATAAGTGAATGGTGTTCTACACCTGAAGTCAACGCCTCCTTGGTCCGATCCGACCATAAGCTAATTACCCTAGATATCCACATCCTGCCCCCACTCCCCATTAAGGAAACTATGGTAAAAAATTTCTCCAAAGCCAACTTCATGCTTCTTACGACAGAAGTGGTGAACTTCATGACACCCATGCAGATGGACAATACAGTTATGACTACTGAATCCTACACAATTGCACTTTATAAACACTTACATGAGTGCATGGATCGTGCTATCCCAAACAGAACCAAGATGCTATCCTCCAAAAAAAGGAAGCCAATCTGGTGGTCCCCTGCCATAAACAAACTGTACAACAGAAGGAAGAAACTGTTACAAAAGAGAGTAAAATCCCATGAGTGGAGGAGCTCTCTGGTCAGCCTCAGTAAGAAGCTGCGATCCCTGATAAAATCCTCCAAAGCTAGTTATGAAAACAAAATCGCCACTGATTCTAAAGACAACCACAAAACATTCTATAGCTATGTCAAGAATCTCAATGGCAACCCTCAGATCTGCTCTGAGTTACAGCACAATGGCACTAAATATACAGACCCAACTGATATTGCCAACATCCTGGCAGATAGGTTCAGTGCTAACTTTACCCACCTCTCACCCCCTAAAGAGTCCATCTCTATACCGGAAGAATGCAAATGTCCTGTAATCACGGCTGCACAGGTAAAAAACACACTCTCCAAAGCCAAGAACACAGCATCCATGGGACCAGACAACATCCCAGGCTGCATTCTACACAAACTACAGAACGAACTGGCACCCCACCTAAGTACCGTGTTCAATCATAGCCTCACCTCAGGCTTTGTGCCTGCTGAATGGCGCACAGTGACAGTTATCCCACTCCACAAGGGGGGAGCCACCACGGACCCCCTGGAACTACCACCCCATTAGCCTGATGAGCCTGGTCTGCAAGGCCATGGAACGTATCATCATGGAACTTATAAACAAAGACATTGGTAATCTCCAAACTCTGGACCCCACCCAGTTTGGGTCTGTAAAAGGCAGATCATGTCTCCTAAACCTGATAGACTTCTTTGAAGCAGTCACCAAGGCCATAGACAAGGGTAAGGTGGTTCACACAGCCTATCTAGATCTTGCCAAGGCTTTCAACACCATCCCCCACTCTGGAATTATAGATAAACTCACTAAACTAGGTATAAATCCCTATGTCACAAGATGGGTTGCCAACTGTCTCACTGACAGAACCCACACTGTGAAAGTAGCAGACTCCAAATCCGACTTCATACTGATGACAAGTGGAGTACCACAGGGTTCAGTCCTGGGTCCTCTCCTGTTTGGTATCTACTTCTCTGAAGTACAGGCTAACACAGAAGGTCTTTGGCTAATGAAGTTCACAGATGACTGCAAACTAGATGCCATAATCGAAACTCCTAACAATGTGGACATCCTACAAAAGGGCCTCACTGCGACAGATGCCTGGTGTCAAAGCCATGGCCTCAAGCTCAGTGCCAAAAAGTGCATTGTAATCCCCTTTGATAAAAACTCTGTACCCATGAACAACACAACATAGGCGGTAGTATACTTAACACCGAAAGTGTGATAAGAGACCTTGGGACACAGGTGGACAGTAGCCTCTCTTTTGATAATCACATCACCACAGTAGTCAGGAAATCCTTCTACATGGCACACCTCATCACAAAAGGTTTCTCATCCAGAAAAAAAGAGGTCATTGTTCCCCTCTACTCATCACTCATTAGACCCATTATAGAATACAATGCCCCTTTTGGTATGTACCTCACAAGACATCTACAACAATTGGAAAGGCCGGAGAAATACCTCACAAAGAGGATTACCGGCCTCAAACAGATGCCCTACGCAGACCGTCTCAAAAAACTCCAGCTTTACTCAGTCACATATCGCCTACTCAGAGGTGATCTCTGCCTAACATACAAAGCTATGTCAAACCCAGAGCTGTTGGACATGCTCCACTTAAAGAAATCCCAATCCCTCTGAGCTACACGCTCTAGGGACCTAAACCTTGTCACCACAATAAATAGAACATGCCGGAGGGATAGATTCCTGTCCCAGAGACTTCCCATACTCTGAAATAAACTACCTATCTATTTCAAACAAAGCTCCTCATTAGCACTTTTCAAGAAAAATCTTGATAATTGGAAGGGAAATAGGAAATTCATCCCGGGGATCACCTCTGTGGCTCTGCTCGACAGTGGCACAGGAAAATCATTTTCTTGGGTGGCAAAAGCCAGGGTACCTTTTTGGCTGGGCTTGTATAGGCTCCAGGGCCGATAGCCTAGTACCTAGCTATGAACCTATGAACCTATGGTAGATGGAGGAGGAGGGGAAATACTTTTAATGCTGAAGTTAGTATTGGCTGTTTGAGAAGTGGCTTTGCTGTAAAACGGATGTGGATAAAATTCCCAAAAAACAATCCTCTCCATGTCAAGCAGAACATCTCACTAGCCATCTTTAAGAAGAACCTGGATGACTGGATGGGAAACAGGAAATATACCCCTTGGATCCCACCAATGTCCCTGCTGGACAGGGAAAACAGGTGCTGACATTGTGGGAACATGGGTGAAATTCTTGGCTAGTCTTATAAGGGCCAACAGCCTAGTATCCTCCTATGAACCTATGAAAAATTTCAGAGCTCCATTTGAACAAGTACATAGCCCATTCTTATGGACATTAATATGTATACCAGCTCCTCTATCATCAGCTTTGGCAATATTTGTTCTCTTCTTGTATGATTATTTGTTGCCCTACATAACACTCGACCTGTTAGCATATGAAATCTGGACAAAACATTAAATAACGGGGGACAAAACCCCCCCAAATAGTGACACATTTTAAACATTGCTTTTATAAAATTGGAAAGTTGCTAGAATAATAGGATTTGGGTTAGCATGCATTTTTCTAAAGGATATAAAGTCATTATTTAATGGCTTCAATTCTTGGTGATTTGTCAGAAAACCAACTATTTTATGAGGAACAGATGAAAAATACGAGGCAAAAATCTGGTTATTCTGTTAAAACTTATACAGTTGAGAGGTATGTTGCCCTACATTACATATCCCCACCATCTTCATTTTCTCTTTCATCCCTGCACACTGTCACCCTGTCCTTGAGTTGGGTTATCCAGACCACCAATACTCTGCCTTAGCAGAGACCAATGTCCATCCCCTTTGGGCTATTACATGAGAAAAGCTACTTTCATAGGGACCCCCCAGCCCTCCTATCACTAATACACCTCTTACTTATCCTTCTCCTATATTTATTGATGATCTAAACTCTAATTTATCTGCTTTCCCCACCTATTTCCAATCCATCTTGATTCTTTTATTTCTGTGAAATTATCCTATATCAAACTAACAACACAGAACATCACTCACAAATTAAAAGGGATACCCTTCCCTTTCTCTGATATGGTTATAATATAAGAATAATTAGCCTCTATAGTGTACCATGACCTTTCTTTCCAGCTCCTATAAAATGAACATATCATGTCCAGGAGTTCTTCCCCCAAGCAATCACCTCTCTCTCTCCATTTTTCCAGAGACATGCATCTGGAGCATGTCTCCCCGGGCCTCCACTGAAAACAGGCTCTGCGGAACCTAGTCAGACTTTCCCAGTCAACAAATGTTAAATAAATAAATAAATAAATACATTTTTCATTACAATTGTAGTTCCTAACTCTCAGTCCTATATATTTATATCTATCTTTTACATAACTGTACAGTACGAAGAATGATCATGTTATAATTTGTCCTTACAGAACCTAATAACCTCAATGTTAAATTTTGACATATTACAGATTTTTCTAAAAAATAAATTCTCTTCATCCTATCCTTATCCTCTCCAGTCATTGTAATGTCATATCCCCATCTTATACAACACAATACACTGAAAATTTATATTATATGCAAGCAGCTTGAAAAAAAAAGCAGTTATTAAAAAAAAAAAAAAAAAAAAACAGTTTATAGTACATTAATTATACAAGTCAGATGGAATGTAGCTTTGGTTATTGACCTGCCAGTCAGTTATTGTCCAAGCCATAGACTGCTCAGAGAAATTATGCCATCACTATAGCCCAGGTTATTAAGGTTCAATTAGTGGCTCTGGTGACTGACAAAGTGGGAGAGAGGGATGAGCATTCCCATCCTTGATGGGAGACATTTGTTGATGATGCTCCCTAAGAGGAGGCATGGTCCAAAGAGGTAGTTGCCTTCGGATTTGTTCAACAAGCACAGGAGGTGGGGAAGAGAGTTAGTAGGGCATTTTTAGAATCCACAGCCGTCCCCAGCAATATCAGTGTAAATCCAGAGAGGCAGGAGATTAGGTGGTAGACCAATTGTGGATGTGGGACAATAGGGAGCTGGGCTACTAACATGAAGTTAAAGGGAACCAAAAATAATGTTAAAAAATCATTTTCCATTCTAGCCCTTTCCAGATCTTAGCTGCAGTCTTTCCATACTGGTTGCTTCTTTACTTCATCCGCATATAACCATCTGTGTTTTGGATATACCTCCAATCCCCCAACTCCACTTTCAAACCAGTACTTTAAGATCTGACATTCATAATTCATCCTTTCTCTGTTTCTCCTTATAGATGATATAGTATTCAATTAGAGACAACACAAAGAAAATGAAAGAAATCAACAGGTACATGCAGCATAATTTAGGAATGACTTTTCAGTTACACAAATTGTTCTGTACCTAAATCTGCTTAACTGCTTTTCTCTTTTACTATCCTTCCATCTCAGAGAACATTTGAATGAATGTTGAGTAGGTCACTGTCCTGCAACCTCTTCCCTTCTCTCTTGATAGCCTTAGTTTCCTCACTTGAAGCTCCAGTAGGCCTTTATTTGACAGCGTGTCTATTCTTCTGTTAAAATTCACAAACAAATCTAGATCTCCTTGTGTTGACCCACTTAAACCCAGGGCAGTAACTAAGAAGCCTCAATCCCCACCACTGTTTCTGGTAAGGGAACGTCATTGAAAGCAGGGATAGAAATACCCAATTTCCTATAAGGGTACACTGGCGACAGGGTCCAAACCTGGGACTGGAATATATGCTTCACTACAGGTCCCCAAATGAATCTTCACACTAACCACTGCAGAGCACTGTGTCCCAGTTCCAGGTATTTGACATGCACACAAAAATATTTGATATTCACATATACAAACACTCTTGGGAAAGACTGGCATAGATTTATCTGCTATGTCCTCTTTCAAAATGACAAGGTAACAGCTACCACCAGGCAAATACCACAATACATTCAAGAGAAGTGTTCAATTATATTAGATAAAATAAATATTGATTTAAATGGTAGCATATAATCCAAGCAGTAAGACTTTTCGGAGTGGCCCTGGTGTTATCACAATAACCATAAACACTCTCTGGTTACTAAAAATACTTTCTAAATAATCAGCCTTGATAGAAGGTAGTAAAAAGTTTAAGAAATAGTTTAATAAATAAAATGATTTAAAACATATATATATATATATTTATATATATATATATATATATATATATATATATATATATATATATATATACACACACTGAATAACTGATTCCAATAAATCACAGAGTTTCACACAGAAATTATGAAAATAACACTGTAGGATAGGATTCACACTGACTGAAGGAAAAACTCCATTTAACTGTAGTTCCCTAACTATCTAAAGATTAACTGTCCCTGTCTAATCTAATTAACTCAGCAATACAAGATGATATTCTTACTTGTGCCAGGCAAGATAAGAATTTATGTCCACTCTTCAGGCTATCTGGTCCTCAGCAACTGGAATAATAATTCCCTCTATTATTACTGAACAGCTCTGGAAAGCAAAACTGAGTGATAACTCCTCTGGAAACAACTGTCAACTCCTACAAAAACTGATTCGGAGCCTGCTTTTATAGCAGAATCTTTTTAAGTGTCACAGAACACTGTTATGAGAATCCTAACCTTTCATGTCAGACTTTAAAAAGTAAACAAAACAGCTGCTGTGGTGATTCTATTCCTTTCAGCTCTGGCATACAGTGACATCACATCTAGGTCAGCTGACTGGCATAATTTACATTCAGAATTAAAAAAAATATATGTACATTTGGTCAGCCAGAACACTGTATGATTCAAACATCTTACGCAAATCAAAGTAATAATAATAAAAAAAAAACTATTTAGAAAATTATAGCTAGTGATGCTGGCACATATAACAATAGGTAATTTACAATTATTTACAAGTATTCGCAATTTCAGCCAGTCATGCTAGCACAGATAACAATATCTGATATCCTTACACCCCCCCCCCCTTTGAAGACTCAAGCAAGATTTTCAGTGGCCCTAGAAAACTGTTGCTTGAGAAAAATGGGGCTGACTGAAAATGTATCAACCCATACCCCTTCTTGACAGTCCATCTGCATTAGCATTATTGATCCCACTACGGTGTTGCACCATCATGTTGTATGCTTGTAGCCCTATGTTCCACCTCAGTAAGTTTGCATTTTGCTTATTGACTCTGTTTAGCCATGTTAAAGGGTTATGATCTGTAACCACAGTGACTTTTCTTCCATATAGGTAAGGATGAAGCTTTTACAATGCCCATACTATGGACAGGCATTCTTTTTCCACAGCTGCATAACATTCCTCCCTCGGTTGCAACCTACAGCTAAAGTATACAATGGGTTGCTCTTCTCCCTCTGAGGAAATGTGGCTGAGTATAGCCCCCACCCCAAAATTTAAAGCATCCACCTGTACAACAAATTCCTTGCTGTAATCTGGACTGGCTAATGCATGGGGTTCCTCCTAAAGCTTCTTTAAGTTTCTGGAATGCCTGCTCACAATCCATACTACATTATCAATCTTGTTTTTCCTTGTTAGGTCAGTAAGGGGTGCAGCTATTATACTATAGTTGGGCACAAATTTCCTGTAGTACCCCACTGTCCCTAGGAAAACACTCATTTGCTTTTTAGTAACAGGTACAAGCCATGCCTGAATATCTTCCACCTTGGCAGGTTCTGGCCTAATCTTACCATTCCCTACTCAATGTCCTAGGTAGGAGACCTCTACCATACCCACCTGACACTTGCTAGGCTTAATGGCCATCCCTGCCCTTTTTAATCTACTTAAGACCTCCCTGACATGTTGAAGGTGTTCTTACCAGGAATGACTGTTAAATGGCAATATTGTCCAAATAAACAAGAGCATAATCTCCTGCTCCTACTAAGATATGATGTACTAACCTCTGGAAGGTTGCTGGGGCATTCTTCATCCCAAAGGGCATCCTTGTAAACTCATATAATTCAAAAGGTGTTACAAAAGCTGACCTCTCTCTAGCAATGGGAGTCAAGGACACCTGCCAGTATCCCTTGGTCAGATCAATAGTGGTCAGATACTTAGCCCCACCCAACTGTTTTAAAGCTTCATCTGTTCTAGGCATGGGGTATGCATCTGACTCTGTATAACTGTTCAACTTTCTGTAGTCTAAACAGAATCTTACATTACCATCCTTCTTTTGTACCAATATTTCTGGGGAAGCCCAAGGACTACTGGACTCCTGGATTATCCCCAGCTCCACATCTCCTTTAACTCCTCCTTCAAAGTCAGTTTAACTCACTCAGACACCCTATAAGGAGCTTGCTTGTTAGGCCTTTGTGGTCCCATATCCACATTGTGCTGCACTAGGTAAGTATACTCAGGTTTCCCAGTGAACATTCCCCCAAATTCCCGTAACATTGCTCGTATTTCTTTAACTTGAATAGGGGATAGCCGCTGAGATATTGCTACCTCTCTCACAGAAGTGTCAGTCCAAGCCTCACTGAGAAGGTCAGTCACCAGACCCCTCTCATACTCCTCCTGCCATCCACTGTGAATACAAAGCACCAGAGCCTCCCTATCATGATAAGGTTTCATCCTGTTAACATGATACAACTTATGTCCCTGCCTCTTGCCTACTAAGTTTACCATGTAGTTAACATTACCAACTTTCCTTACCACTCCAAAGGGTCCCTCCCAAGTTGCCTGCAGCTTATTGTGTCTGACAGGAATGAGCACCATAACCTGTTGCCCCATAGTATACTCTCGAGCTTGAGCATTCCTGTCATACCAAACATTTTTCTGCTGTTGGGCTACTGCTAGGTTCTACTGGGCCAAACCCATAAGCTCCCTAAGCCTTGCCCTGAAGCTTAGGACATGCACCACAACAGACTCCTTCTGGGATTCATGCTCACCCTCCCACTCATCATGAATCAAATCTAAAGGGGCCCCTCACCCTATGCCCATATAGCAATTCAAAGGGTGAAAGCCTGTAGATTCCTGAGGTACCTCTCTGTAGGCAAATAATAAATGGGGGCAAATATTTTTCCCACTACCTTTAAACTGGTCTGCAAATGCCCATAGCATAGTCTTTAATGTAGAGTTTAACCTCTACACAAGACCATCAGTCTGGGGATGGTAGGGGGCAGTTTTTAGATGCTTCACCCCACAATGCTTCCACAGACAAGCCAGCTGGTCTGAGATAAAGATGGCACCCTGGTCAGTCAGTATCTCCCTTGGAAAATCTACCCCACTGAAACTTTCTAACAAGGCATTTGCCACTTTCTCTATCCTGATAGAAGACAGAGCTACTGCCCTAGGGTATCTGGTGGCATAATCCACCAACATCAGGATATACTTCATTCCTGTAGAACCTGGAGTACTCAAAGGCCCTACAATATCCATGGCTACCCCCTGAAACAGCTCTTCAATCACAGGCAAAGGCATCAACAGAGCCTTGACTTTGTCTCCCTCCTTGCCTACTTTTTGGCACTGCTCACAGGTTCTGCAGTACCCCTTTTCATCCTTTGCAATCCCAGTCCAATAAAAGTTTTGCATAATGCTTCTTGTAGTATGCTTTATGCCCATATGGCCTGCAAAATGAATGTCATGGGCTATGGCTAGAAGTCCCAGATGGTGGGCTCTGGGCACTACCAACTGCCATATTACCTTACCTTCTAGAACTCCCTCAGGGGTCCACTCTCTGTACAGTAACCTTTTGTTCCAGAATACAGACTCCCCTCTTCCTTGAGCATCAGGTGTCTTCTTAGCTACCTCTTTTTCAAGCCTCATAATGTGGGGTTTTTAAATTGAACCTGTCTCAACTCTACTTTTGTGACCCTGCCCAGCTCTCCTTCCACAGGAAGCCCAGTATCCTCTGTCAGTGGTGCCTCGCTATCATCATGGATACCACCACTCACCTCTGTCCTTGCAGTCACCATATCCATGACAACACCAATACCAACCAGCAGCTATGGTTCTCCTTCAGGCTCACTGCTGCAAGGTAGCTCCCTCCCTGAAGTAACCTTATCACCAGCCCCAGCTTCAGGTATAGGATCTGTCTGGGTCTCCCACAGGCTACCAGACCTACATGCCTATCTCCAAGCTTGACTGCGGGTCACTGCATGCACACATACTATCAAAATCATTCCCTAATAAGACATCTGCAGGGATATCCTCAAACACACCTACCTGCTTGTTCCTTTTTCCACTCTCCCAGTCAAGATGAAACATGGCCAAAGGTATTTGGAATGGGGTCCCACCAAAAGCTCTGACTGGTGTGGACTGCCCAAGTAAGTACTGCTGCTCCTTAACCACTGCAGGTCTCACAATGGTTATATCAGAAGCTGTGTCTCTCTTAGCAGTGGTCTGTCTTCCAGCCACTAGGATAGGATATACATTCTGGTGAAAATTTGGCACCTCTGTTCTTTCCGGACAACTTATCACTGGCATTCTGCCATTACCACTGGCTGGCTCCCTCACCTTTTGTTTCTCACTTTGCTTCAATGGACATTTGTATGCTACGTGGCCCCTCTGATTACATTTGAAGCATCTAATCCCTGATCCTGACCATGTGCTTGAACTAGTGGCTTCCCCTGTTACTTGTGAACTCTGTTGGACTGGTTAAGACTGCCTCCCATGGGTTCACTTAGGTCCATGTGCAGCACTGTGTATCCCTTTCTTATTCAGCGGTGTCCTACTTGACAAGTAGAGATCCCCTTTTCTCCCCAATTCATTTGCAGAGTTGCACTCTTGGTCTGCCAGATCCTCATGTCCTCAGGCAAAGTGCTGAGAGCTTTCTCCCTCATCAAAAAGTTTGTCAGTCCTTCAAAAGTGGTGATCTCACACCCACTCACCCACCCGTGAAAGTAAGTACTTAAATCAGCAATGCAATCACACGCACTTTCATCTGCCTTGCATCTATGCTTACAAATCTTTTTTCTATACCTTTCAGGAATTAATTTAAAGCAATCAGGTAAACATTGTTTTACATGATTATAATTCAAACAATCAATATCAGACAGTTTAGCAACTGCATTAACAGCTCTACCATGGAGTAAGGGAGTCAGAAACCATACCCAAAGCCCTTGGCCAACATTATATTGTTTACATACCCTCTTAATATATAAATAAAACTATTAAAGTCATCTCCTTCCCTGTACTGAGGAAAAAGTTTAATAACTTTTATGGCTACTTGGTTTCAGTCATTCCCTTCCCCATTGCCTCCATGACCCTGATGAAGGGTTAGAAGCTCCTTTTCATGCTGTCTCTGCCTCTTATTTTCTTCAGCTTCCATCTCCAAATGTTCCTTTTCATGCTGTTGCTGCTCCTCCCTCTGCCTTTCCTCAGCCTCCAAATGTCTGGCTTTCAATTCACA
The DNA here is from genome assembly GCF_019279795.1 of Protopterus annectens. Taxonomy (NCBI): domain Eukaryota; kingdom Metazoa; phylum Chordata; order Ceratodontiformes; family Protopteridae; genus Protopterus; species Protopterus annectens. The sequence continues at coordinate 1,157,218,355 of NC_056733.1, forward strand.
CTGATGCTGCTTCTCTCTCTCTTCATCTTCCAGTTCATGCTGACACTGCTTCTCCCTCTACTTTTCCTCAGCCTCCAAACGTTTGGCTTCCAGTTCGAGTCTCCTTAACTCCAAATGAATTTTTAAGTCCTCTAAGGAAAAGGTGCACTGTCATGTCTCGGAAGGCTGCTGATCACCAACACCAAACTGGATATCCTCTGAGCTGCTGTCCTGCTCTATGGCTGCAACTAAGGCTGAGATCATTGCTTCCTTAGTCAGGTTGGCATGCACCAGTCCTTTGGCTTCGCACACCTTGGCCAACTGGTTCCTGGTCAGTTTGCTATAATTCTATGCTGACATATTTGCCTGCTGTCCCTGACTTTAGTCTTCTCCCTATAACTACATTAGGCAGAGCCCCTCACTAACACTCTCCAAGAGAAGCCTTGACAAGTGGATGGGTAACAGAAAGTACACCCCTGGGATCACTTCATTGGCTCTGCTTGACAGAGGCTCTGTTAATTAATCAATGGGGCGGCGAAAGCCGACACACTCTGGCTAGGCTTATAAATGCCCTCGGGCAGATAGCCTAGTACCTACCTACCTATGAACCTATTTCATTTTTTCCTGGTTAGGGGTCACCATAGTGGAACTCCAGTCTGCTAATTATTGACAGTGAATTTTTAGTGTCGAGTTGTCAGCCTGGGGCCCAACCTTCAAAGAAGGCACATCCACACATGCTCGCACCTACCTGCATGTCTTTAAATTCACTCGACTGTGGAGAGGACATGCAGACTCCACACAGAAGGCACTCCAGCCAAGAATCATATGGGAGAACCTCTTGCTATCAGGTCATAACGCTAACCGCTGCACCACCACGGCCATTCCCCTGACTAAACTGACTAAAACAATGATTAGAACTGTTGTGAAATGAAACACTGTATGTTTATCTTGTGGCTGTTGAGAGTGCACACCTCAGTGACAACTACCCACAGGCTACTAAAGCTCAATTAAAATCCCACACCTCTGGCACCAAATAATGTGATGACCCCACTTAAACCCTGGGCAGTAACTATGGAGCCTCAATCCTCACCACTGTCTCTGGTAAGGGAGTGTCACTGAAAGCAGGGATAGAAATACACAATTTCCCCTAAGAGTACACTGGGAACAGGCTCCAAACCTGGGACTGGACTATATGCTTCACTCCAGGTCCCCAAATGAGTCTTTACACTAATTACTGCAGAGCACTGTATCCCAGTTCTAAGTATTTGACACACTCACTCTTAAATATTTGATATTCACACATACAAACACTCTTGGAAAGGACTGGCATGGATTTACCTGCTATGTCCTCTTTCCAAAATTACAGGGCAACAGCTGCCACCAGTCATATACCACAATATTCTTTAAAAGAGGTGTTCAGTTATATTGGATAAAATAAATATTTTTTTACAATAAATATCTTTATTAAATTATCATGTATGACATAGGCAATCTTAAATTTATATAAATGAAAAACAAGCAACATTGACACCCCTTTAGTTGCAAACATTATACATCACAGACACCATTTAAACAACTGTACTTGCAAACATTATACATCACTTATAATATATCCAGTTATTGTCAGTTAAGCTTTATATGGTTCATTCAAATCCTGCCTCTTAAACATTGTCTCTTCTCTGCAGATATTGTTCCCACAATTCCCATTTTTTTCTATGTAGTTTGTTCTTTCTCTTTTCTAAAGATCCCAGTTCCAGTTGTTTTAGCTCTGTTACTGTATTCACTACTTCTAGTAAAGTTGGTCTAGACTTTGATTTCCATTTTCTAGTAATTCTTTTTTTGGCAGTCACCATACTTAGACTCAGCAAGACTTTACTATGTCTAGGCAATTCCGATTCTGTATGACAGCTGAAAAAAATCATCTTCCCTGTCAATCCAATCTGCTCACCCAACATAAGCAGCCATATAAAGCTTAACAGAATGGTCCGCAGGGAATCCCTAAAATCTGCCAACTCATTAAACTCCCAAAAATGTGTTCTTAGCCACCTCTTTCTTGCCCGTCACACCTACCCACTTGAGGAAAAATTCTTTGGAGTCTACTTGGAGTATAAAATACCTGTGTAAACACTTCCAGGCAAAGATCCTGAATCATAGACTTTGTTGCATATTGAGAGATATGCATATATCCCCCATTGTCTCTTTGTGAATTGCTTATCCAATCTCTCTTCTCAATCCTTTCTGAGCTCCTCTGATTAATTCTTATAATTATCATGCAATATTTTATATGCTCTACTAATTATTCCTTTTTTAATGGCAGTTTCTGTTCTAGATTCTATTAAACACTCTACTAGTGCTGGTCTTTCATTTAGGACTCCATATTTCTTTCTCTTTGCCTATACTCTGATATTAGTCCTTGATATGGAAGGCAATCTCTAACCTGCAGTCCAAATAAATTATTGGCCTCTCCCTATTCTATTACCTTTCCCTTTCTAGTTATTTGCTCCCAATACCTCGTTTCCTTTGCCAATTTTCTCCAATAAATTTCAGCCCCCTTTTGCCTATTGTCTGTATCACTAACCACAGTCATCTCTATCGACAGAATCTCTTTTCTTAAGCGGAATCAGACAAAGCAGCAACAGCACGGACTGTTTATTGATACTGATAGTAAGCGCTTTCGGCTAAGGATATTCCTCCGCCTTCTTCAGACTTGTACAATGACATACTCACAGCACAGCTTTTTATACAAAACAAGAAGCTAATTAAAAACAATTAAAGTAGTTGATTAAATTAAACACTTAACTACCTACATCCCAATATTTTTAAAGGGCTAATACGTTTAAACGACTACATAATTTTTTAAATTGTAATAATAAAACTAACTAAGACATATTCTCTACATAAACTTCTTATAAATAAAAATTTATATTAATAAAATATTTATATTATTAAAATATTTATATTAATAAAATCAGGACAACAACATGAAATCCAACTAATATCTACACTCCTACAAAAATATAAATATGTTATTATGTAAGAAGTTGTGTGTGATTATGTAGCACTACATCCTGTATGAGGAAAATAAACTACTTCATAAGTGCATCTACATATATTACCTATAAAAATGAAACAAGTGGTAGAAAAATAATAATAATAATAATAACTAATTATTATTAACATCGTTATCACAATAGAAAAAAACAGTGTTTATTACATGTGTCTCACTAACTCTCAGTTCATGCATTAACCATAGAGATGATATCCCAATAGTAAAACAGTGTAATACCAATCTCATCTCTTCAATGCTTTTAGTTTAAGAATGCATTTAATAGATGCATACTCATTCAACCCTGGGAGTAAATGGGCAAGTGTTCTAATTTGCCAGAAGACCTCCTGTTCTTCAAGCCATAGTTGCCATGGGCCCCCCCCTGAGGTGTGTTTTTACCTGCTGCACAACTGAAAACAAAAAAGAATGCTCAGGGTATTCACAGATATGCTTGGCAAGTGCATTGGTCATATCCCTTCTCCCTATAGCATATAAGTGTTCATAAACTCTTTTCTTTAATGACCTCTCCGTTTTACCAATGTAAAACGAGGGACATCTCCTACACAAAGCAACATACACTACGCCTTTGGTTTCACAATTGTACTTGCTATTGATGGAATAAATTTTACCATTGATGTTAACCTTATTACCAGGTAAAATATGTTTACACTGGGGGCACATCCCACATTTGGTCATGCCCGTACTAATCATTTTGGTTTTAACTGTAGTCTTTTCGACGAGGTTCTTTAAGTTAACCCCTCTCCTATATGTGAAAGTTGGATGTAGTCCTATCACTTTGACCAAAGACTGATCCTCCAAAAGAATGTTCCAATTTTTGGAAATAATGCCCCTAATTAGATTGAAATCTGTACAGTAAGTAAAGAGAAAATTAATAGGTGGTACTTCGCCTATTTTGATCTTTTGTGCTACGTGCATTATTCCCCCTCCCAACAGAGGCCTGAAATAGCCTGTTTCTCTTTTAACCTGAACTTCGTGCATTACCTCTTTTATTAGAGAGTCCGGATAGCCTCTCATAGAAAACATTAAACATAAGTTTTCACATTCGCTAATAAAATCCTGTTTTTCAGACACCATTCTTGCCGCTCTGACAAATTGCCCTTTCACCACACTTCTCTTTTGGTGAAAAGGATGGCCACTAGAGAAGTGGAGATAGGAATTTGAATAAGTTGGCTTTCTATGGATCATTGACTTAAATTTACTATTAGCATTGTCCTTACTCAGTTTAACATCTAAGAAGCAAATCTCCTCTACCCCTGTGGAATAGGTAAATTGTAAGAAATCAGTCATTTTTGAAATACTGTTGATAAATTCAGGAATCAAATCTAATGGACCTTTCCATAAGAAACACATGTCATCTTGGTACCTTATGTACCAAGTGACATATTGTTGGTACATATCATTTTGGAATAACCACTGATGTTCCCAGTGTGCCAGTACACTATTTGCAAAACTACATCCGCAGGGAGAACCCATGGCAATACCCGTCTTTTGGAGGAAAAACTGATCTTTGAACACCAAGAAGTTATTTGATAACACTAAATCTAAAAGTGTTTCTACCAGGTACATTTGATCATTAGTTGCCTCATTACGCAGCATGAAATTTCTTGTCCACTCTATTCCCAGCTGGTGAGGAATAACCGTGTACAAGTCCTTAATGTCCACCACGAGGAAAATGAGGCCTTGATCATATTCAATTTTATCCATATGTTCCAAAAAACCCCAGGAATCTTTACAAATTTGTGGCTCATTTTTTAGTAAAGGTTTGAGAATGCCATCCACTAGTTTGGCACAAGCATACGTAATAGAACCCCTTCCGTCCACAATTGGTCTGAAGGGGGGATTGACCAAATCCTTATGGATTTTCGGTGTGCCAAACAAAGTGGGAATTCTGGGGGCTGGCATAGTTAGGTAATGTAAGGTGTCAAAATCTATGCTACCTTCAAGAAACAAATCATCCAGTACTCCCCTAATCTTCTTATAAGCTAAATGTACCTCATTAAGGCTTGACTTCAAATATGTGTCTGATTGTAGGTGTTCAAGCATCTTTCTATCATAAAAGTATTCATCCATAAAAATGAGGCCCCCTCCCTTGTCTGGCATCATAACTCTTATTTTGCATTCATTAAGGAGGGAAATAAAAGCCAACTCATTCTTAGAAATGTTACCTTTCATTGTTTTGGGAGGAGCATGTGAATTAAACATTGACCTTAAATCAATTTCACACAACTTCTCAAAAATACTTAAAACACCGTGTAATGGAGGATTAAAAATACTTGATACTTTATGAGTATTGATAAGTGTGGGCGTGTTGCCTAAACTGAAAGCCAGATTTAATTTACGCACATATAACTTCAAGTCTATAATAGTGTTAACTAGATTACATTTTTTATCAGGAACAAATGAAAGTCCTTTGGAAAAAAAGTCTATCAGAGCTTGTTCCACTGTTAACACTGTATAATTATAGACCGAGACCGGAAGCAAGACCGAGACCGGATATGACATCACGGAATCGGGCGAGTGAACGCGGATGTTCACCCCATGGAATTAGCGATGATGGAGTCGAGTTTGGGGCAAGGGACCGGAGAAGACAGGGTATGGAACCAGGTAGAGGGCGAAAATCGCTTGAACGCTATGAGAACATTCATTTTTCGGATTGGCTTAACAAAACATTTGCAGCGGAACCAAGAGAAGAAACCAACGTACTCAATGACAATGCAGGGTACCAGGACAAATGTAATCTACTGGACATTGAACTGAACAGGTACAGAAATCTTTCACTAGACAATTGGTACCTGAAACAATGTGTTGAGCAAAATATTGTTCCAAAAGGATTGAGACTCAACAAATTCCCCAATAATGTCAGGGGGAATGATGAGTTGTTTAAAACTATTTCAGCTCTATTAAATGAATGTGGTTTATCTATTCTTAGGGCCATGATTGACAGCAATACAAAGATTCTGGTTGAAAGTAAAAGTAGGATAGATAAATTACATAGTGACATTAGTAAAGACATGTTGTTTACTATAAAGGAATATAAAAATTTGTATTGTAAAGTACTTCATGATGTGGACATGAATGTTTCAAAAAATTATAATAGAAAGATGGGGAAAATTGAGAGGGATATCAGAGATTACAGGGAAGGTAGGGCATACTTTACAGGTAGTACACAATCGAATGACAGATACCCAAATGGGAAATATGGTCAATATAGAACAGGGGGTAATTCCAATAGACACTACAGGGCCGGGAACTTGCAAAGAAGAAGGACCCACACTTATGACAATGACACAAGACAGAGTGATAGCGATAGAGGCCATACATTTTTGGATAATAACAGGGAATTGACAACATTTGACCCTTTAGTCGAGGAGACGGGCCCCAGAAGGTCCGAGAGAATAAGGAACCAAAACAGACAGTATTCCTATGCAGAGGTTTCGGGGAACTACCAACAGATGGGACGGCAGGAAACCCACTACAGACAATAGAGAACTGTGATACTGAGCAAGCGTATCGAGAAATACCACCTGACCACCATAGTCAAGACAGTTATATAGGGGGGGGATGCAGTAGTAACAACTCCTAGTACAGATGAACGATTGTACCATCTCAACCGAAGAATTTACCAGATATGGAGATACAATGCAACCCACGAACCAATGTAATATATATGTTGAAAACAATTTCAACATATACAACTATACAGACATTGAGATAACATCAGGTTTTTTCAGTTTATTCACAAAAGGTTTTTCCTTTATTCCCATTAAAAAACCCAAGTTAGATGAGGTCCTATTGGATATTAAAATATTTACAAGAAAATTGAATCTTAGACATATGTTTAAGGACACAGAGGTGACTAAGATAGACCCATTGAGAAGGAGAAGTATTTTCAATCCTCCACTTCAGCAAGATATCTCCAATTTCGAGACATTTGCTTTGAATATGGTTAGGGAAGGGTTTGTAAGACAGACCCATGACAATGTGAATTTTGGGAATTTAACAAAGGAAGAAATTACCATCTTGGACATGTTACAAAAGAACGACAGAATTAGAATAATGAAGCCTGATAAGGGGGGTGGTGTGGTTATTATGAGCCAATGGGATTACACACAAAAAATGTTGGAAATTTTGAACAACTACAACAGATATCAAATCACATCAAGAAACGAAATGTATATTTACTACAGGAGAATTGATCTCTGGTTAGAAGATAACTTGTTACAGGGACTTCTTGATATTGAACTTTTCAACTTCTTAAGGGTACAAAAACCAGTTATCCCTGAGATATTTGGTATTCCCAAGATACATAAACAGGTTAATAACCCCCCATTCAGGCCAATTGTAACATCGCAATGCTCCAAGACCCAAACTTTGGCCATATATGTTGATACAAAGCTGAAACAATTCTATAAAAGTTATGAACACATTTTGATTGATTCTTGGGATTTCCTGTGGAAATTTAACACTATCCCATATGATGACAATTTTGTGTTTTTAACGGTTGATGTGAAGGATTTGTTCTCGGTCATACCCCATGAGATAGGGCTGGCATGGTTTGAAGAAATATTGGTGAGTTTCAAATTCCTTAATAACACAGAATTTAGATTAGTACTGGAAAATATGGAATTTGTCCTAAAAAACAATTTTCTTTATTTCCAAGGGGATATATATCATCAGACCGATGGGGTGGCAATGGGTTCGGCATGTGCCCCCATCTACGCCAATATAGTCATGCTTTATTGGGAATTGGAACATATATTTAAATCAACATTTTACGAACAAATTGAAAAATATTGGCGATTTCTGGACGATATTTTTATAGTTTGGAAGGGGTCTATTGAACAAATAGAGGAATTTATGAAATACTTGCATACCACAACCAATTTTCTAGAGTTTACCTATCAGTATGATGTTGATTATGTCAATTACCTTGATGTAAATATTAAGAAGAACAGAATAGGAAAGACATATAAATCAAGAATTTATAGGAAAGAATGTTTTTCTAATTCATACATTCACTATGAAAGTGACCATCCACAACTACTGAAAAGAAATATCGTCAAGGGACAAATGATTAGGGCCTCACGAATGACAACGGAAGAATTAGAATGTAGAGAGGAATTGGGAATAATATACAATATGTTCAAAGAAAGAGGTTACCCCCCAAAATTACTAAGAGAGGTGAAAAAGGAAGTACTCAAGAAACGCATGTCCAAGTATCCCCCACTGTTAAGACACACAGTCAATGATAGCAGCCGAATACCTGGCGAAATGGATAGGGGAATACAGCCACATAAGGATGACAACATTTTACGGTTCACACTTACATATTCTAAGAGTATTGGTTGGATTAGGGATGGACTGGATGAGGTCTGGAAAATTTTTTCTAGAATAAATGACAGAACACACATATTCAACCAACCACTCAAATTTTGTTATAGGAAAAACAGCAATCTCAAACAGCTGTTTGAAAGGAAAAGTAAAACACACGAACATGGTGGAACACAGGTAAAAATAGGAACATTCAAATGTGGTAGATGTGGCCAATGTTCTTTTATTTCAGGAGAAAAAGAATTATTTCTCAAAGGTGCAGGTACCAGGTTAAAGAGTTCCGGATACCACACATGCCAGACAAAAGGGGTGGTTTATTTGGCACATTGCTTGGCATGTGGGAAGTACTATGTGGGTAAAACGGAAAGACAGTTCAAACAACGGATATATGAACACATAAGAGACATCAACAAGAAGAACGAAAATAACGCCCTATACAGACATAGTCAGACATGTGAAAGAGCCAACATTAAGTTTTGGATACTGGAACATGTGAAGAAAAACGACAAGGGGGGCGATTGGGAAGCCCTACTAGAATATAGGGAGCTCATATGGCAGCTTAGGTTAGACGCATGTGGCCATATGGGATTAAATGATCACATATCTATTAAACCTGCACTAAAACTTTCCGCGAACAATCCCAAACCTAGAAGGTAATACTTATTATGAGGGTAGTACACCTACCTCTATTTATATTTGGCCTATATGCTATATGCCACATGGTTGTGGTATGTCTATAGGTATATACTACTTGTCAAATATTGACTATTATTTGGGTACTGACGACTATCAATATTATCACTACCAGAACATACCAATGTACATACAAAGAATGTTAGAGATAGTTGTATAGATTTTGAAAAATGTGTGTGTTTTTTACAGAATAACACTTTTTTACAACATTTCCATTTGGGATGATTGTTGTGGGTCATATGTATTAGAAAGTGATATATATACATTTTTTAAGTTATAGTACTATATTCACGTTGTAATAAAATAAAAATATTTTGAAGTGCTAATACTTTATGTTTTAGACATGTGAGCCAATATATATTTGGTCATGATTTTTACATAGTTTTAGAACTATATTTTTTCAAAATATGTTTTTTAACATGTTCTACAAATGGTTCATATAACAATGAGTTTTAATGTGGTTAAGCTGTGAACATTTTAGGAAAGTTTTTTGAAGGAAACAGTTATGGTGTAATATATCTTTAATGTTTGATTATATCTATTTTTTAATTAAATGTTAATTGAATGTGATGGGATACTATATAACAGGAAGTTATAGTGGGTATCATGTGATTCTGATGAAGTCGATTCTGACCTAAAGCTCAATCTTGTTTGCTGTATATTCTTTTGGTTTGCAGTGTTTTATTAAACTCTTCCTTTTTTGTGGATTCGTGGTCTGACTACTCTATTCCAGGCAATTTACATTGGGAAGTTGGTGGAGAGTTTATGTACTGTACTACAGAGGAGGATACCCTTTATTGTGTGTAGCTAGCGTGCTTACTACACTTTACTACGAGTTGTGCTGTGGAGGTGAGGCGATTTTTGTGGTTACCAGTGGCAACGCTAGCACTAGCGAGGGATCCCCAATGGCAGATGAACAATCTTTACTGAGCCAGCTCCTTAGGCTCATTCAGACACACTCGCAAAATTCCTGTAATGAGGTGGTGGACGATACGGACAACCACACAGATTCTATCCCCTGTGGGCAAGGCAATTCGGAAGCAAGACCGAGACCGGAAGCAAGACCGAGACCGGATATGACATCACGGAATCGGGCGAGTGAACGCGGATGTTCACCCCATGGAATTAGCGATGATGGAGTCGAGTTTGGGGCAAGGGACCGGAGAAGACAAGGTATGGAACCAGGTAGAGGGCGAAAATCGCTTGAACGCTATGAGAACATTCATTTTTCGGATTGGCTTAACAAAACATTTGCAGCGGAACCAAGAGAAGAAACCAACGTACTCAATGACAATGCAGGGTACCAGGACAAATGTAATCTACTGGAGATTGAACTGAACAGGTACAGAAATCTTTCACTAGACAATTGGTACCTGAAACAATGTGTTGAGCAAAATATTGTTCCAAAAGGATTGAGACTCAACAAATTCCCCAATAATGTCAGGGGGAATGATGAGTTGTTTAAAACTATTTCAGCTCTATTAAATGAATGTGGTTTATCTATTCTTAGGGCCATGATTGACAGCAATACAAAGATTCTGGTTGAAAGTAAAAGTAGGATAGATAAATTACATAGTGACATTAGTAAAGACATGTTGTTTACTATAAAGGAATATAAAAATTTGTATTGTAAAGTACTTCATGATGTGGACATGAATGTTTCAAAAATTATAATAGAAAGATGGGGAAAATTGAGAGGGATATCAGAGATTACAGGGAAGGTAGGGCATACTTTACAGGTAGTACACAATCGAATGACAGATACCCAAATGGGAAATATGGTCAATATAGAACAGGGGGTAATTCCAATAGACACTACAGGGCCGGGAACTTGCAAAGAAGAAGGACCTACACTTATGACAATGATATAAGACAGAGTGATAGCGATAGAGGCCATACATTTTTGGATAATAACAGGGAATTGACAACATTTGACCCTTTAGTCGAGGAGACGGGCCCCAGAAGGTCCGAGAGAATAAGGAACCAAAACAGACAGTATTCCTATGCAGAGGTTTCGGGGAACTACCAACAGATGGGACGGCAGGAAACCCACTACAGACAATAGAGAACTGTGATACTGAGCAAGTGTATCGAGAAATACTACCTGACCACCATAGTCAAGACAGTTATATAGGGGGGGGATGCAGTAGTAACAACTCCCTAGTACGGATGAACGATTGTACCATCTCAACCGAAGAATTTACCAGATATGGAGATACAATGCAACCCACGAACCAATGTAACATATATGTTGAAAACAATTTCAACATATACAACTACACAGACATTGAGATAACATCAGGTTTTTTCAGTTTATTCACAAAAGGTTTTTCCTTTATTCCCATTAAAAAACCCAAGTTAGATGAGGTCCTATTGGATATTAAAATATTTACAAGAAAATTGAATCTTAGACATATGTTTAAGGACACAGAGGTGACTAAGATAGACCCATTGAGAAGGAGAAGTATTTTCAATCCTCCACTTCAGCAAGATATCTCCAATTTCGAGACATTTGCTTTGAATATGGTTAGGGAAGGGTTTGTAAGACAGACCCATGACAATGTGAATTTTGGGAATTTAACAAAGGAAGAAATTACCATCTTGGACATGTTACAAAAGAACGACAGAATTAGAATAATGAAGCCTGATAAGGGGGGTGGTGTGGTTATTATGAGCCAATGGGATTACACACAAAAAATGTTGGAAATTTTGAACAACTACAACAGATATCAAATCACATCAAGAAACGAAATGAATATTTACTACAGGAGAATTGATCTCTGGTTAGAAGATAACTTGTTACAGGGACTTCTTGATATTGAACTTTTCAACTTCTTAAGGGTACAAAAACCAGTTATCCCTGAGATATTTGGTATTCCCAAGATACATAAACAGGTTAATAACCCCCCATTCAGGCCAATTGTAACATCACAATGCTCCAAGACCCAAACTTTGGCCATATATGTTGATACAAAGCTGAAACAATTCTATAAAAGTTATGAACACATTTTGATTGATTCTTGGGATTTCCTGTGGAAATTTAACACTATCCCATATGATGACAATTTTGTGTTTTAACGGTTGATGTGAAGGATTTGTTCGGTCATACCCCATGAGATAGGGCTGGCATGGTTTGAAGAAATATTGGTGAGTTTCAAATTCCTTAATAACACAGAATTTAGATTAGTACTGGAAAATATGGAATTTGTCCTAAAAAACAATTTTCTTTATTTCCAAGGGGATATATATCATCAGACCGATGGGGTGGCAATGGGTTCGGCATGTGCCCCCATCTACGCCAATATAGTCATGCTTTATTGGGAATTGGAACATATATTTAAATCAACATTTTACGAACAAATTGAAAAATATTGGCGATTTCTGGACAATATTTTTATAGTTTGGAAGGGGTCCATTGAACAAATAGAGGAATTTATGAAATACTTGCATACTACAACCAATTTTCTAGAGTTTACCTATCAGTATGATGTTGACTATGTCAATTACCTTGATGTAAATATTAAGAAGAACAGAATTGGAAAGACATATAAATCAAGAATTTATAGGAAAGAATGTTTTTCTAATTCATACATTCACTATGAAAGTGACCATCCACAACTATTGAAAAGAAATATAGTCAAGGGACAAATGATTAGGGCCTCACGAATGACAATGGAAGAATTAGAATGTAGAGAGGAATTGGGAATGATATACAATATGTTCAAAGAAAGAGGTTACCCCCCAAAATTATTAAGAGAGGTGAAAAAGGAAGTACTCAAGAAACGCATGTCCAAGTATCCCCCACTGTTAAGACACACAGTCAATGATAGCAGCCGAATACCTGGCCAAATGGATAGGGGAATACAGCCACATAAGGATGACAACATTTTACGGTTTACACTTACATATTCTAAGAATATTGGTTGGATTAGGGATGGACTGGATGAGGTCTGGAAAATTTTTTCTAGAATAAATGACAGAACACACATATTCAACCAACCACTCAAATTTTGTTATAGGAAAAACAGCAATCTCAAACAGCTGTTTGAAAGGAAAAGTAAAACACACGAACATGGTGGAACACAGGTAAAAATAGGAACATTCAAATGTGGTAGATGTGGCCAATGTTCTTTTATTTCAGGAGAAAAAGAATTATTTCTCAAAGGTGCAGGTACCAGGTTAAAGAGTTCCGGATACCACACATGCCAGACAAAAGGGGTGGTTTATTTGGCACATTGCTTGGCATGTGGGAAGTACTATGTGGGTAAAACGGAAAGACAGTTCAAACAACGGATATATGAACACATAAGAGACATCAACAAGAAGAACGAAAATAACGCCCTATACAGACATAGTCAGACATGTGAAAGAGCCAACATTAAGTTTTGGATACTGGAACATGTGAAGAAAAACGACAAGGGGGGCGATTGGGAAGCCCTATTAGAATATAGGGAGCTCATAGGGCAGCTTAGGTTAGACGTATGTAGCCATATGGGATTAAATGACCACATATCTATCAAACCTGCACTAAAACTTTCTGCGAACAATCCCAAACCTAGAAGGTAATACTTATTATGAGGGTAGTACACCTACCTCTATTTATATTTGGCCTATATGCTATATGCCACATGGTTGTGGTATGTCTATAGGTATATACTACTTGTCAAATATTGACTATTATTTGGGTACTGACGACTATCAATATTATCACTACCAGAACATACCAATGTACATACAAAGAATGTTAGAGATAGTTGTATAGATTTTGAAAAATGTGTGTGTTTTTTACAGAATAACACTTTTTTACAACATTTCCATTTGGGATGATGGTTGTGGGTCATATGTATTAGAAAGTGATATATATACATTTTTTAAGTTATAGTACTATATTCACGTTGTAATAAAATAAAAATATTTTGAAGTGCTAATACTTTATGTTTTAGACATGTGAGCCAATATATATTTGGTCATGATTTTTACATAGTTTTAGAACTATATTTTTTCAAAATATGTTTTTTAACATGTTCTACAATGGTTCATATAACAATGAGTTTTAATGTGGTTAAGCTGTGAACATTTTAGGAAAGTTTTTTGAAGGAAACAGTTATGGTGTAATATATCTTTAATGTTTGATTATATCTATTTTTTAATTAAATGTTAATTGAATGTGATGGGATACTATATAACAGGAAGTTATAGTGGGTATCATGTGATTCTGATGAAGTCGATTCTGACGAAAGCGCGCTCAATCTTGTTTGCTGTATATTCTTTTGGTTTGCAGTGTTTTATTAAACTCTTCCTTTTTTGTGGATTCGTGGTCTGACTACTCTATTCCAGGCAATTTACATTGGGAAGTTGGTGGAGAGTTTATGTACTGTACTACAGAGGAGGATACCCTTTATTGTGTGTAGCTAGCGTGCTTACTACACTTTACTATGAATAACTAATTATTATTAACATCGTTATCACAATAGAAAAAAACAGTGTTTATTACATGTGTCTCACTAACTCTCAGTTCATGCATTAACCATAGAGATGATATCCCAATAGTAAAACAGTGTAATACCAATCTCATCTCTTCAATGCTTTTAGTTTAAGAATGCATTTAATAGATGCATACTCATTCAACCCTGGGAGTAAATGGGCAAGTGTTCTAATTTGCCAGAAGACCTCCTGTTCTTCAAGCCATAGTTGCCATGGGCCCCCCCCTGAGGTGTGTTTTTACCTGCTGCACAACTGAAAACAAAAAAGAATGCTCAGGGTATTCACAGATATGCTTGGCAAGTGCATTGGTCATATCCCTTCTCCCTATAGCATATAAGTGTTCATAAACTCTTTTCTTTAATGACCTCTCCGTTTTACCAATGTAAAACGAGGGACATCTCCTACACAAAGCAACATACACTACGCCTTTGGTTTCACAATTGTACTTGCTATTGATGGAATAAATTTTACCATTGATGTTAACCTTATTACCAGGTAAAATATGTTTACACTGGGGGCACATCCCACATTTGGTCATGCCCGTACTAATCATTTTGGTTTTAACTGTAGTCTTTTCGACGAGGTTCTTTAAGTTAACCCCTCTCCTATATGTGAAAGTTGGATGTAGTCCTATCACTTTGACCAAAGACTGATCCTCCAAAAGAATGTTCCAATTTTTGGAAATAATGCCCCTAATTAGATTGAAATCTGTACAGTAAGTAAAGAGAAAATTAATAGGTGGTACTTCGCCTATTTTGATCTTTTGTGCTACGTGCATTATTCCCCCTCCCAACAGAGGCCTGAAATAGCCTGTTTCTCTTTTAACCTGAACTTCGTGCATTACCTCTTTTATTAGAGAGTCCGGATAGCCTCTCATAGAAAACATTAAACATAAGTTTTCACATTCGCTAATAAAATCCTGTTTTTCAGACACCATTCTTGCCGCTCTGACAAATTGCCCTTTCACCACACTTCTCTTTTGGTGAAAAGGATGGCCACTAGAGAAGTGGAGATAGGAATTTGAATAAGTTGGCTTTCTATGGATCATTGACTTAAATTTACTATTAGCATTGTCCTTACTCAGTTTAACATCTAAGAAGCAAATCTCCTCTACCCCTGTGGAATAGGTAAATTGTAAGAAATCAGTCATTTTTGAAATACTGTTGATAAATTCAGGAATCAAATCTAATGGACCTTTCCATAAGAAACACATGTCATCTTGGTACCTTATGTACCAAGTGACATATTGTTGGTACATATAATTTTGGAATAACCACTGATGTTCCCAGTGTGCCAGTACACTATTTGCAAAACTACATCCATGGGGAGAACCCATGGCAATACCCGTCTTTTGGAGGAAAAACTGATCTTTGAACACCAAGAAGTTATTTGATAACACTAAATCTAAAAGTGTTTCTACCAGGTACATTTGATCATTAGTTGCCTCTTTACGCAGCATGAAATTTCTTGTCCACTCTATTCCCAGCTGGTGAGGAATAACCGTGTACAAGTCCTTAATGTCCACCACGAGGAAAATGAGGCCTTGATCATATTCAATTTTATCCATATGTTCCAAAAAACCCCAGGAATCTTTACAAATTTGTGGCTCATTTTTAGTAAAGGTTTGAGAATGCCATCCACTAGTTTGGCACAAGCATACGTAATAGAACCCCTTCCGTCCACAATTGGTCTGAAGGGGGGATTGACCAAATCCTTATGGATTTTCGGTGTGCCAAACAAAGTGGGAATTCTGGGGGCTGGCATAGTTAGGTAATGTAAGGTGTCAAAATCTATGCTACCTTCAAGAAACAAATCATCCAGTACTCCCCTAATCTTCTTATAAGCTAAATGTACCTCATTAAGGCTTGACTTCAAATATGTGTCTGATTGTAGGTGTTCAAGCATCTTTCTATCATAAAAGTATTCATCCATAAAATGAGGCCCTCCCTTGTCTGGCATCATAACTCTTATTTTGCATTCATTAAGGAGGAAATAAAAGCCAACTCATTCTTAGAAATGTTACCTTTCATTGTTTTGGGAGGAGCATGTGAATTAAACATTGACCTTAAATCAATTTCACACAACTTCTCAAAAATACTTAAAACACCGTGTAATGGAGGATTAAAAATACTTGATACTTTATGAGTATTGATAAGTGTGGGTGTGTTGCCTAAACTGAAAGCCAGATTTAATTTACGCACATATAACTTCAAGTCTATAATAGTGTTAACTAGATTACATTTTTTATCAGGAACAAATGAAAGTCCTTTGGAAAAAAAGTCTATCAGAGCTTGTTCCACTGTTAACACTGTATAATTATAGATCTTGAAATCACCTTGTTTACTGGTAAGAACATTAGGTCCCTTTATTTCAGGGGGAATCATCTCCTTCGTTGGTTCCCCCTTTTCCTCCTCTGTGTACGCCCCCTGTTGTTGGACGTGGTATTGTTGTTGTTCGACACAGGATTTGACCTGTCTCTGGCCCTGGAAAAACCCTGATTGGTTTCATCTTCATTTGAACTCTGATCTATTTGATTTTGATTGTTATAACGTCCATTACTATCATTTGCATTGTTACCATAATTCTTAATACGCTCACTCCTCCAGACAGGCACCATCTCTTGGTTGAAAGAATCATCCTGAGCCGCCTGGGGGAAATTATTGTTAGTGGAAGCCTCATTGGCCCCCCAAAAACCCATTTGCCCTGGAGGGGGAGGGGGGGGAGGCTGTTTTATTACTATATTCCTTAATGTCCCTGTCAATTTTGCATTTCTTGTTTGCCAACAGTTTAGTAATGGATGCTTCAATGCTGGACAAAATCCTTAGATAATCATATTTGTATCTAATAAAGTCAGAATGTTGTTGCAAAAAGGACTCAAGTTGTATAAGTTCTTCTTGTAGTTTATTTATTTCAGCATTATAAAAATTAATTAATGATGCTAGAAATTCCATGCCCTGTTTATCAAATAAGACCAATAGTTCTTGATGGAAGACTGAGTTGTTAACCAAACCAGCAGGGTAACGCCATTGGCGCAAACCCTTTGGAATTATTTTCTTACTGGTACATTCTTGGAGGTAAGAAACCTCCAACTGCAGCTTCCTGCAACGGAACAACTTGTTATCAAAAGCATTTAATTTGTCAAGAAAAGAACTCACCTAGGTCTCTTGGTTGTTTAAAAGATCGCTTATGTTCCTAGTAGAAACAAAAAAATCCCTTTTTGAAAGAAAACTAGCCATGGTTGGTATTGTTGCTATTTCTCCTTCCCCATGGCGATGTACGTTGGATCCGGTTACATCTCTGCCTGCATTGGGACTCCCTTCAGGCTGCCTTACTGTTTCCTGTGCTTCGTTGCCACCATGCAACGATTGTGTGTTTCCCCTATGTATTTCTGGCGTTGTTACAGCCATGGAATGCCCAGCAGAACCAGCATGTTGTATAGGAGGGTTCCTCTCGACACAGTCCTGAATTTTTTGCATAAGGTGATCGACTTTGGTCAGCAACATGTTGACCAAAACAGTTAGATCACCTACATCCCAATATTTTTAAAGGGCTAATACGTTTAAACAACTACATATTGGGATGTAGGTAGTTAAGTGTTTAATTTAATCAACTACTTTAATTGTTTTTAATTAGCTTCTTGTTTTGTATAAAAAGCTGTGCTGTGAGTATGTCATTGTACAAGTCTGAAGAAGGCGGAGGAATATCCTTAGCCGAAAGCGCTTACTATCAGTATCAATAAACAGTCC
Organism: Protopterus annectens; assembly: GCF_019279795.1. Lineage (NCBI taxonomy): Eukaryota > Metazoa > Chordata > Ceratodontiformes > Protopteridae > Protopterus > Protopterus annectens. The sequence goes on from NC_056733.1 coordinate 1,157,236,655, forward strand.
GTGCTGTTGCTGCTTTGTCCGATTCCGCTTATTTAAGTTATTTCAGTTTTTAGTTTTTCGTTGTTTACAAGTTTGTCATGTCTGGTGGAAACGGAGCTGCAGGGCAGAGTAACGAGCACCATAGGACTGCATCACAGCTACTTTTCTCTCAAGATGAACAGCGTGAAGCAAGTGTTCATCACAACTCAGAGGACAACAACTCTCCGGGTGATCTAACTGTTTTGGTCAACATGTTGCTGACCAAAGTCGATCACCTTACGCAAAAAATTCAGGACTGTGTCGAGAGGAACCCTCCTATACAGCAGGCTAGTTCCGCTGGGCGTCCCATGGCTGTAACAACGCCAGAAATACGTAGGGGAAACACACAATCGTTGCATGGTGGCAACGAAGCACAGGAATCAGTAAGGCAGCCTGAAGGGAGTCCCAATGCAGGCAGAGATGTAACCGGATCCAACGTACATCGCCATGGGGAAGGAGAAATACCGACAATACCAACCATGGCTAGTTTTCTTTCAAAAAGGGATTTTTTTGTTTCTACTAGGAACATAAGTGATCTTTTAAACAACCAAGAGACCTCGGTGAGTTCTTTTCTTGACAAATTAAATGCTTTTGATAACAAGTTGTTCCGTTGCTGGAAACTGCAGTTGGAGGTTTCTTACCTCCAAGAATGTACCAGTAAGAAAATAATTCCAAAGGGTTTGCGCCAATGGCATTACCCTGCTGGTTTGGTTAACAACTCAGTCTTCCATCAAGAACTATTGGTCTTATTTGATAAACAGGGCATGGAATTTCTAGCATCATTAATTAATTTTTATAATGCTGAAATAAATAAACTACAAGAAGACCTTATACAACTTGAGTCCTTTTTGCAACAACATTCTGACTTTATTAGATACAAATATGATTATCTAAGGATTTTGTCCAGCATTGAAGCATCCATTACTAAACTGTTGGCAAGCAAGAAACGCAAAATTGACAGGGACATTAAGGAATATAGTAATAAAACGGCCTACCCCCCTCCCCCTCCAGGGCAAACGGGTTTTTGGGGGGCCAATGAGGCTTCCACTAACAATAATTTCCCCCAGGTGGCTCAGGATGATTCTTTCAACCAAGAGATGGTGCCTGTCCAGAGGAGTGAGCGTATTAAGAATTATGGTAACAATGCAAATGGTAGTAATGGACGTTATAACAATCAAAATCAAATAGATCAGAGTTCAAATGAAGATGAAACCAATCAGGGATTTTCCAGGGCCAGAGACAGGTCAAATCCTGTGTCGAACAACAACAATACCATGTCCAACAACAGGGGGCGTACACAGAGGAGGAAAAGGGGGAACCAACGAAGGAGATGATTCCCCCTGAAATAAAGGGACCTAATGTTCTTACCAGTAAACAAGGTGATTTCAAGATCTATAATTATACAGTGTTAACAGTGGAACAAGCTCTGATAGACTTTTTTCCCAAAGGACTTTCATTTGTTCCTGATAAAAAATGTAATCTAGTTAACACTATTATAGACTTGAAGTTATATGTGCGTAAATTAAATCTGGCTTTCAGTTTAGGCAACACGCCCACACTTCTCAATACTCATAAAGTATCAAGTATTTTTAATCCTCCATTACACGGTGTTTTAAGTATTTTTGAGAAGTTGTGTGAAATTGATTTAAGGTCAATGTTTAATTCACATGCTCCTCCCAAAACAATGAAAGGTAACATTTCTAAGAATGAGTTGGCTTTTATTTCCCTCCTTAATGAATGCAAAATAAGAGTTATGATGCCAGACAAGGGAGGGGGCCTCATTTTTATGGATGAATACTTTTATGATAGAAAGATGCTTGAACATCTACAATCAGACACATATTTGAAGTCAAGCCTTAATGAGGTACATTTAGCTTATAAGAAGATTAGGGGAGTACTGGATGATTTGTTTCTTGAAGGTAGCATCGATTGTGACACCTTACATTACCTAACTATGCCAGCCCCCAGAATTCCCACTTTGTTTGGCACACCGAAAATCCATAAGGATTTGGTCAATCCCCCCTTCAGACCAATTGTGGACGGAAGGGGTTCTATTACGTATGCTTGTGCCAAACTAGTGGATGGCATTCTCAAACCTTTACTAAAAAATGAGCCACAAATTTGTAAAGATTCCTGGGGTTTTTTGGAACATATGGATAAAATTGAATATGATCAAGGCCTCATTTTCCTCGTGGTGGACATTAAGGACTTGTACACGGTTATTCCTCACCAGCTGGGAATAGAGTGGACAAGAAATTTCATGCTGCGTAAAGAGGCAACTAATGATCAAATGTACCTGGTAGAAACACTTTTAGATTTAGTGTTATCAAATAACTTCTTGGTGTTCAAAGATCAGTTTTTCCTCCAAAAGACGGGTATTGCCATGGGTTCTCCCTGCGGATGTAGTTTTGCAAATAGTGTACTGGCACACTGGGAACATCAGTGGTTATTCCAAAATGATATGTACCAACAATATGTCACTTGGTACATAAGGTACCAAGATGACATGTGTTTCTTATGGAAAGGTCCATTAGATTTGATTCCTGAATTTATCAACAGTATTTCAAAAATGACTGATTTCTTACAATTTACCTATTCCACAGGGGTAGAGGAGATTTGCTTCTTAGATGTTAAACTGAGTAAGGACAATGCTAATAGTAAATTTAAGTCAATGATCCATAGAAAGCCAACTTATTCAAATTCCTATCTCCACTTCTCTGGTGGCCATCCTTTTCACCAAAAGAGAAGTGTGGTGAAAGGGCAATTTGTCAGAACGGCAAGAATGGTGTATGAAAAACAGGATTTTATTAGCGAATGTGAAAACTTATGTTTAATGTTTTCTATGAGAGGCTATCCGGACTCTCTAATAAAAGAGGTAATGCACGAAGTTCAGGTTAAAAGAGAAACAGGCCATTTCAGGCCTCTGTTGGGAGGGGGAATAATGCACGTAGCACAAAAGATAAAAATAGGCGAAGTACCACCTATTAATTTTCTCTTTACTTACTGTACAGATTTCAATCTAATTAGGGGCATTATTTCCAAAAATTGGAACATTCTTTTGGAGGATCAGTCTTTGGTCAAAGTGATAGGACTACATCCAACTTTCACATATAGGAGAGGGGTTAACTCAAAGAACCTCGTCGAAAAGACTACAGTTAAAACCAAAATGATTAGTCCGGGCATGACCAAATGTGGGATGTGCCCCCAGTGTAAACATATTTTACCTGGTAATAAGGTTAACATCAATGGTAAAATTTATTCCATCAATAACAAGTACAATTGTGAAACCAAAGGCGTAGTGTATGTTGCTTTGTGTAGGAGATGTCCCTCATTTTACATTGGTAAAACGGAGAGGTCATTAAAGAAAAGAGTTTATGAACACTTATATGCTATAGGGAGAAGGGATATGACCAATGCACTTGCCAAGCATATCTGTAAATATCCTGAGCATTCTTTTTTGTTTTCGGTTGTGCAGCAGATAAAAACACACCTCAGGGGGGGCCCATGGCAACTATGGCTTGAAGAACAGGAGGTCTTCTGGCAAATTAGAACACTTGCCCATTTACCCCCAGGGTTGAATGAGTATGCATCTATTAAATGCATTCTTAAACTAAAAGCACTGAAGAGATGAGATTGGTATTACACTGTTTTACTATTGGGATAACGTCTCTATGGTTAATGCATGAACTGAGAGTTAGTGAGACACATGTAATAAACACTGTTTTTTTTCTATTGTGATAATGATGTTAATAATAATTAGTTATTATTATTATTATTATTTTTCTGCCACTTCTTTCATTTTTATAGGTAATATATGTAGATGCACTTATGAAGTAGTTTAGTTTCCTCATACAGGATGTAGTGCTACATAATCACACACAACTTCTTACATAATAACATATTTATATTTTTGTAGGAGTGTAGATATTAGTTGGATTTCATGTTGTTGTCCTGATTTTATTAATATAAATATTTTAATAATATAAATATTTTATTAATATAAATTTTTATTTATAAGAAGTTTATGTAGAGAATATGTCTTAGTTAGTTTTATTATTACAATTAAAAAAATTATGTAGTTGTTTAAACGTATTAGCCCTTTAAAAATATTGGGATGTAGGTAGTTAAGTGTTTAATTTAATCAACTACTTTAATTGTTTTTAATTAGCTTCTTGTTTTGTATAAAAAGCTGTGCTGTGAGTATGTCATTGTACAAGTCTGAAGAAGGTGGAGGAATATCCTTAGCCGAAAGCGCTTACTATCAGTATCAATAAACAGTCTGTGCTGTTGCTGCTTTGTCCGATTCTGCTTATTTAAGTTATTTCAGTTTTTAGTTTTTCGTTGTTTACAAGAATCTCTTTTCTCCATTCTTGTGCTTGCTTGGTTCTTAGAATACTCCCTGCTATTTTATGAATATAATATTCTGTATGATTTTTGTTGTTTCCTTAAGCGTCTGCATCCAAAATCCCAATCTCTCCTTATTTCTTGAGGTTCCCCTGTATCATCATCATTCCATTCCAGTTTGAATTATAGCTTTCTGCTTGTGCTATGTATAACAGCCTTAACTGTGCTGCTCTAAAATACCCCCTAAAATTGAGTAATCCTAGTCTGCCTTGTTCTATTGGATGAATCATCTTATTCCACATGACCCTTGCTGTCTTCCCTTTCCAGATAAAATCCTTCAACTCTTTTTTAATTGCTAGCCACAGCTTCTCCTCTGGTTGATAAAAATATGCCTGACCTGTGTATAAAGGGACTAAAAAACATTTTAATAACTTGTATCTTTGTATCCATATCCATATAACAAAGCTTCCAGTTTCTCAAATTTTCTATTATCTTCTGTTTAGTCTCTTCCCACATATCCTTAGCTGCGACAACAGTGTCATTTCTAATCCATACCCCTAAATACTTCATTTCATCATGTCCCCGTAAATATAGATATTGTTGGACCAATTCATGTGTGGGTACATAATTTACCACTATTGCCTTTGTTTTAGCTTCATTAATTTTGTATCCTGAGAAGATGTGACACTGTCTTAAAATGTTCCACAACACTTTAATGTCCCTTTCTGGTTTTGTCATGTATAAAGTAATATCATCTGCAAACAGAGCCAGCTTTTCCTGTTCCAGTTATGTTCTTGAATTTCATTTCTGAGTTTCTTATTTTCTTTGCCAATGGATCTAAATATATTGCAGGCAACAAAGGGGAAAGCAGACAGCCCTGCCTGGTTCCTCTACTCAAGTAGAAGTTATCAAAAAAGATCCCACCCACTTTAAGTTTTTTCTCTGATCCCTCATATATAGTACTATTCAAACTTATAATTGTATCAGGGAAAGCAAATGCTTCCATTGCCCTGTTCATGAAGTCCCAGTCTACTCTGTCAAATGCTTTCTCTGCATCAAAACCCATCAATAACAGTTGTATTTTCTTACATTCTGCTTCCCTCTGGATCATAATTGTTCTGTTAATATTGTCAGATGTTTGCTTCCCCTCCACAAAACCACACTGATCCATATCTGTCAGTTTTGTTATCACTTTCGCCATTCTTTTAACCCTTATGGACATAAACACTTTATAATCATGGTTTAGAATTGCAACGGGCCTGTATGAAGCTGAAGCTGATGGATCTTTATCCTCTTTAGGTATTGCCGTTACCACCGCTTTCTTCCAGGATGCTGGTACTTCCCCTCATAAAATACTGTTAAACAAAACCTTTCAGATCTTTATCAGTTTTCCCCCTCCTAGCTTCCAAACTTTCAGAGGAATACTGTCTATTCCTGGGGACTTTCATGTAGATTGGTTATACATAACCATTTCTATCTCATTTCTTCCTATCCTAACTGTTAGTAATTGAGCCCCATCTACCTCTAACATTATGGATTAGTTCATGGATTAGTAGTAGGCTAACTGCCCTTGCGAGCCATTTTAAGCCTACCCAAGTATCTCTTGTGAGACTCAAACCCTGCACCTTGTGTTTGTAAGGCAAACACCTTTAATTCTTCTGTAAACATTTCCATTTGCACCTTTTCTTGATTTCCATATTTCTCTGCTATATACAAACGTTTATAAAATTTCCAAAATATTTCTAATACTTCTACAGGATCTGTTGTTATATTTCTTGTTATAGGCTCCTTAAGCTTGGTGACAGCCCTTTCCACTTTTGGTTGCCTGTGACTTTGTGCTCTAGAATTATTATCAAAAAACAGTTGCTTAACAGCAATCTTTCTAAACCCATTCATATTATCGAGGTAATCCCTTATTTTTTGTTTAGCATTCTGCAGTTGCTCCTTTTCTTGTTCTTAGACATTCTCCCTATTTTGCAATACTTTAACATTTGTCAGTCCCTCTAAATAATTTTTGTTACTTCTTAACCATGGCTCCCTTTCCTTTATTTTTACCCTAGTTTTAAACTCCACTTTAATTTTATTCCACTCCCTAGCTATATTTTCAGAAGAAGTTTCTATCTTCTCTAGTAGCTCCTGAATTAATTCCAAAACCCATTCCTTAAATTCCTCTCTTTTCAACTGATAGGTGGGAAAGCACCAGTGTCTCATTTTTATTTCATTACCTTGCATTTTTATTTTAGGTATTACTGGCACATGGCTATTGGGTACATTTCAAGGCCTTCAATTAAATGCACATGTTTTGTGAGATATAAATTCTATCCAGCCTAGCCCAGGTTATGTAAATTCATTCAGAACTCCCAGTACTGAATTCACATCTTTCACGCCAAACATTTTCATAATTTTATTTCAAAATCTACTCTCCTTTCTTATATTTTCCCTTCTAGGCCCCCGAGACACATCCTCACTGTTGCAAACCAAATTCCAAACTCCACCTATAAGTAATACTCCTTGCTGAAAGCTAATTATTTCTCCCAGAATTTTCTTAAGCTCCATTATAGCAGTTTTAGGTGGAATGTAAATGCATGTCATTATAATCCTCCTCCCTTGTCAGTAGCCCCTTAGTACTATATATCTTCCATTATTATCTTTTTTCCCCTCTTTTATCACTATTGAAGATCCTCTTGCAATTAATATAAGTACCCCTCTTTTCTTATACCCCAGATATTCCACTGAATAACCATCCTGCATACCTTTCTTTATCAAATTTACATGTTCAGTTCTTTCCAGGTGTGTCTCCTGTAGCATAGCTATTTGCACTCTACATTTTTTAATATAGTTCACTACTCTTTCTTTTTTATATTTATCCGTAAGTCCATTCAGATTGAAAGACATTACAGAAAGTATCATTTTCTTATACAGTTATTATTGCCACCTTTTATGTATAACTGCTTTTTTGTTAAATGTCTAGTTCCAGCTTTTATGTTACGTGCATATACTGTTCAGCAGGTTGGTCTTTTATACAGTTGTTTCTTGTCATATCCATTTGAGCCTAAGCCACATTTTACATAACTTTTTGTTTTTTGAAAGCCATCAAACAGAACAAACAACCCCCACCCAACCTCCTAAAACCTACTAACTTAATAACAACACACAAAACTATGTACATCTTCAAATATTGATGTTTTTGATTCCTAGTAAGAACAAAAGTTCTAAGTTGATAGCCACACAAACAGGCTAGAATTAACCAAAAAGAAACATTAATCATGTTAAGATACATGGTACAGCCTGTGCTATTAATAAGTTCTTTTTGATTTTGTCTATCTTTATAGTTTTCCCAAATGAGAAAACTCTTGAATGCTTTCAGTAAACACTTTCTCCAAGACATTTCTCTTTATCAAATTGTCTTCTAGTGACATGCAGAGCAGACACAAAACTGCTAAGGATACCTTGTTTACCAGAAGAAAGCCTTATAATATTGAGTATTCTTTTTCATTTACATGCTTTATAATAAACTTGTTACTCAATAACACCTAGGGTCTTAACTCAGTCATTTCCCTTTGCAAGCATGGGAAAAAGCACACTGATATTTATTTTTTCATACTCTCTTAACCAGACCTTTCCTCTCTCCCCTTCATTTTTTTACATTGCAATACCTACATTTCTTAAAACTGAACAAAGAAAAAGAAGGGAGAAAAAGAAAAAAAAAGCATCTGTTTATATTATAGGTTCATAGGTAGGTACTAGGCTATCGGACCAAGGGCCCAAGTAAGCCTAGCCAACAAGGTTCCCTGGCTTCCGCTGCCCAAGAAAGTTATTTTCCTGTGCCCCTGTTGAGCAGAGCCACAGAAGTGATCCCCAGTGTGAATTTCCTATTTCTCATCCACTCAAGATTTTTCTTGAAGAGTGGTAATGAGGAACTCTGCTTTGACATAGATGGGTAGCTTGGTCCAGAGTATGGGAAGTCTCTGGGACAAGAATCTATCCCTCCAGCATGTTCTGTTTATTCTGGTGACAAGGTTTAGGTCCCTAGAGTGTGTAGCTCAGAGGGATTGGGATTTCTTTAGGCATAACATGTCTAACAGCTCTGGGATTGACATAGCTTTGTATGTTAGGTAGAGATCACCTCAGATCTAGATATGCTACGGAGTAAAGCTGGAGTATTTTGAGATGGTCAGTGTAGGGCATCTGTTTGAGGCCATTAATCCTCTTTGTGAGGTACTTCTGTGGCCTTTACAGCTGTTGTAGATGTCTTGTGAGGTACATTCCAAAAGGGGCATTGTAGTCTATAATGGGTCTAATGAGTGACGAGTAGAGGGGAAAAACATCTTTTTTCCTGGATGAGAACCCTTTCGTGATGAGGTGTGTTATGTAGAAGGATTTCCTGACAACTGTGGTGATGTGATTATCAAAGGAGAGACTACTGTCCACCTGGGTCCCAAGGTCTCTTATCACACATTCAGAGTTAAGTAGACTGCTGCCTATGTGGTAGTTCATGGGTACAGAATTTTTACCAAAGGGAATGACAGTGCACTTTTTGGCATTGAGCTTGAGGCCATGACTCTGACACCAGGCATCTCGTTAAAAAAATGAGAAAACTTTACTTCAAATCTAATTGGTTTTGTCTCATCTTTAAAGTTCTCCCAGCTGGGAAAACCTATGATTGCTTTCAGAGAACATTATGTCCTAGCCAATTTCTCTTTTCTTTTTTTTTCATTTTCTTTTCCCTCAGCCAATCCCCTTCCACCAGACTGCCTCCAGTTTCTCTTTATCATATTGTCTGCATGGAGACATGATAACCAGATGGCCAGTTTCTCTTTATCAGATTGTTTCCATGGAAAAATGAAGACCTGTTGCAGAATTGCTACTAAGTATACATGCATTTGCTAGAAAAAAGCCTCATGATATCCAATATTCTAAAGTATACATGCATTTGCTAGAAAAAAGCCTCACGATATTCAATATTCTTTTTCATTTACTTGCTCTCTCTTAAAACTAATCAATCTAAGGTCCTTAGTCATTTCCCCATGCAAAAATGAGAAAAGCACATTCATTTTAACCTTGTCATGCCTTTCTAACCAGGTTCTTCTCAAAACTGTACAAGAAGAAAGAGAGAAGAGGGGAGAAAAAGAAAAACAGCACTTGTTTATAATCCCCATTACACTTAGAAATAGCATGCAAAGAAAAAACATACACCACAAATATAGTATTATTAAGAAAAGAAAATGTTAGCTTTCTCCCCTCTCTTTCCCTCCCCAAAGCATTTTTTGAACATTAATGACATAAACTAGGGCATATACTTTAGAGTCCCCCACAAATCCAACAAATTTTGAAAAAGCCCAATAGTTCTACTTTTTTAAGGATGGCGCAGTGTTCAGCAGTAGTGTTGTCACCTCACAAGATGTTCACCAGTTTGATTCTCATCTGGAGTGCCTTCTGTATGGAGTCTGCATGTCCTTCCTGCATTTGTGTGGGTTTCCTCTGGGTGCTCTGGTTTCCTCCCACATTAAAAATACATGCATCTGGAGCATTTCTCCCTGGGGCTCCACTGAAAATTGGTAAACAAATTTTAAATAAATAAATTTCCAGATTTTCTTGTTCTGTCATATTTTAAAAATATAGTTAATGCATTGTAATCCCACAGTAAGTTAATGGTTTTATTATTGTTCTTCTCCATTACCCAAATCCTATCTCTGCTTCATTTCCAATGTACTCTTAATTCTTCTAGTCAACTATTGTGCTCCCTTCCTTCTCTGTAACATTTTCCATTGAAATACTAGAAAAGGTTTCACAGGTACTGTTTCTCTGTGGTCTTTATTACCAGAAGAACAAGAAGCAGATTCTCCTTCTATTTTATAGCTTACTTTTTGTTGGACACACTTTTGTATTTCATCCTTAGCATGTATTTCATCAAAAAATTATTGTGTCCCTCCAGGGAAAAATAATTTGAAGACAGCTGGGTACGGCAGTTTGAATCTCACACCCGAGTCTCAACATTCTCTGAATAATGGAATACATCTGCTTCTCTTCTGCTTGGTGAACAATGAGTAATCATTCTCCACAAGCATTCTGCTGTCTGCCAATTTTAGTATTTTGTTCTTCTGCCACAGTTTTTGTCTAAATCAACTCCTTCTGCTGGTAGGATTGCATCATTACTATTAAAGGTCTAGGTTGCTTTCTTATAGCAAGGGTTGGAGCATAGACACAATGTGCCCTTTCAAATAACAACTCCTGCTGTGGAATATAGTTCAGTTGCTTGTTTGTGCTTTCATAAAATTAATGCAGTCTGTTCCTTCCAGCTTCTCTGGTATAGCTAAAAATCTCAGGTTTTCCATATGTGCTCTGTCCTCTAATTCTATTATTTTTTAAACATCTCTTCCTGAGCAATCTCATATTCATACAGCATATATTCATTTTGACTTCTGATTTTTGCAGATTTACCATCTCATCTGAATAACTTTTTTAAAGCTTCTTCCATTTTTTTCCAGCCTTTTGTTGTTTGTGTTAATATACTCCAAAAGTGTTTTGTTTATTTTAACCAGGTCTTATGCAGTTGTCTTATAGCCTCCTGTAGGTTATTGGACATCATGTCTGAAGATAGCATTATTTTTTGCTGATCAGCTGCAGAACTTTTCTCAGTCAGTGTTTCTTCCTCACTTTTTGCAGTTGATTTTCTTCAAGGTCTTCTGTATTTCTTTATTCCTTGAATCCAGGCAGTGGACCTACCAGCCAGTTACTGAAATTTACCCATAAACACAAGTCTACTGGCCTTCTCTGCTAAGTTTTTTTTCACACTGGGAGGGCTAGAAACAAGTTGTTACTCAATGTGCAGCCATCTTGGAAGTCTGGATAAAATAAATATTGATTTAAATGGTACAATGTAATCCAAGCAGTAAGGCTTTTCAGAGTGGCCCTGATGTTATCACAATAAGCATAAACACTCTCTGGTTACTAAGAGTAATTTCTAAATCACTAGCCACAACAAAAAGTAGTAAAATATTTAATAAATAAAATTATTTAAAAAATGTATGCACTGAATAACTGATTCCAATAAACCACAAAGTTTAGCACACAGGAATTATGAAAATAACACCGTAGGATAGGATTCAAATAGATTGAAGAAAAACTGTAACTATCTAACTGTAGTTTCCTAAATTTCTAAAGATTAACTGTCCCTGTCTAATCTAATTAACTCAGCAAGGCAAGATGATATTCTTACATCTGCCAGGCAAGATCAGAATTTATGTCCACTCTTCAGGCTGTTGAATGGTTCTCAGCGACTAGAATAATAATTCCCCCTACTATTACTGAACAGCTCTGGAAAGCAAACCTGAGTAATAACTACTGATATGGACTACTCTGAAAACAACTGTCAGTTCCAACAAAAACTAATTCACAACCTGCTTTTATAGCAGAATTTTTTTTAAAAGTCACAGAAAGCTGTTATGAGAATTCTACTCTCTCATGCCAGACTTTAAAAAGTAAACAAAACAGTTGCTGTGGCATAACCTACATTCATAATTATTTTTAAAAACATGTACATTTGATCAGCCAGAAGAAGTCTGTTTGATTCAAACATCTTACACAAAACAAAGTAATAAAAAACATAGACTTATTTACAAAATTATAGCTAGTTGTGCTGGCATATATAACATAAGGTAATTTACAAATATTTACAAGTATTTACAAAACTTCAGCCAGCCATGTTAGCACAGATAACAATATCTGATATCCTCAGACTCCTGTACTACTCAAAATTCATATCCAAATCTAGATCTCATGTACTGCTCCATTCACAGCCTGTCATCTTCTTGGTCCTACACTCTTTTTATACCAGCATGGCTCTTTAAGCCAAGTTTTTAGCATTGATGAAGGATTTTTTCAAACAATATCATGTGAGATAAACTGATGCAAATGTGATGTGTTTACACCAGCACATCTTTATTGTAAAACAGATTCATTTTACTAAATTAAATGTGCTTGAAGTAGCCTTTTTCTTTTGAAGGCTGACACCATGATTATTTTTGGGGGGGATCAAATACATACAAGGGAGGAATGAGGATTAAAAGGCAGCAGGACATAAATGAGCTATGTAATGTTTGAGTGAGAACGATTGGGTAGATTATAAGTGTTGTATAATGTTTGTAAGTGGGAGTGTGTCAGTATGCTTTGTGATATAAAATGCTTGCAATTAGGACTGTGTTGGTGTGGTTTGTTTTCATTTATATAATGTATGATTGCCTATGTAGTATGTGATGCTTTAATAAAGATTTTCCTTGTTTAATAAAAGGCAAGAATTGAATAATGTATGTAATATTGCTTAGGTTATATGATAAATAGCAATATATGTGAAGTATAATGCTTGTTACGTCAATATAGTTTGATTGCTTTTATATGAATGTAAATTTGCCTATGTCACGTGATAATTCAATAAAGGTGTTTGGAAAAAAAGGATGAAGCTTAATTAATATTATTCAAATGAGAACAGGTAGAGTCTTACAAACAATGAAAAATAAAAGGCAGCTGTTGCAAGACAAAAGTGACGCTTGGTAGATGGTAAATCCTTTATAAGCAGAAAACTCCAAATCCAGAAAAAATACAGACAATGTTCATCCAAGATAAAGCAGTGCAAGCAAACACAGCAGTATTAAGCGCTTTCGTCTGGTAGATGACTTCCTCAGAATACAAAAATACTGCAATTAGCACAAATTATATAAACATTTGGTTAGTGAACCTACCCATTCCTTCCTGTTCTTTATATTGGAACAGGTAGATCTGGGACCTCGTGGGGGACCCTTGAATGAGTATTTGGAGTTTCTAGAACTCAAATGGCAAATTAGGTTTGATGCCTATCATGCTCCTGGGTTAAATGATAGAATTTCATAGGTTCATAGGTTTCATACTAGCTATCTATCTGAGGGGCATTTACACACAGCCTAGCCCATAGTTTGGGGCTTACGCGCCCCCTTTAGTATGGGAACTATACCCATTATTTTTTTGTGCCTCTGTTGAGCAGTGGGGGTAATAGGTATAGGATCCCATCCATATATCAAGATTTCCATTGGTCAATTCTCTTAAGGTGCTCTGCCTCACATATACCGGGATTTTTATCTCCAGCATATAGGGAGTTTTTGGGTGAATTCCTCCCTCCATCATCCTCTATTAACGTCCTATTAGCCGTAGGTTTACGCCTCCGCCTCTCCCTTGTGGGCTGACGGATCTAGATTTTTTGAGGTGAAGCATATTCATCAAATCTGGGTTGACATGTTGTTGTATGTAGGGCAAAGGTCACCTGAGTAGCAGCGTGCTTGACTGAATAGAGCTGGAGTTCTTTCAGTCGGGCAGCACAGTTTCTTTATCTTCTCTATTGAAATTAAAATCTATGTTTTTTATTTAGTTATATACACTGTTTAGGGATGTTTTAAACTTTTTACATGTATTATTGTTTTATATTTGGCTTGTATTAAGTATATGCAGCCTTGTTAATGGGGGAAATGATGTCAGTTATTTGTGATTGGGTAAGCAATGTATTTAAACAGGTGCTAATTGCAGTATTTTTGTATTCTGAGGAAGTCATGAATCTATGACTAGGTTAAAGGAAAATCTTTTGCTATATGAATGAAGTCCACTATTAACGCTTGATATTTCATTACCTACTGGTATGAATTTTATTTCAAGAACCTCATACATGGGTACATAGCGTCATCTCATGACTACACTACTGCAATCTCTCTGGCTGTCTATCAAAAGCATGATATTTATATTGTAAGACCTGACACTTTAAAAAATAAATATATAATAATAATATGTAATAAATATATATAATTCAGGCATAAGACAGTGAATTCCAAGACTTGCTATTTCTTGCAATTTCTCTTATAAAGCATTTTCACTGTCTGTGCCTTTCACATTACTGTTACTTATATAAACTAACTCCAAGACAACTTAACCTCTGATAAAGGGGAATAATCTATGATAACATAATTTTCAGCTTAGTATATGTTCTCTCCTCTGATATATACTTTTTCCCACTGTTCTGAGGAATGCAATTATGGTTCTCAGAATCTCAGCATCTACCCCTGTCTCTAAATGCTTATGAATAAGTATCCCAGTCTCTCAATGGTTATGAGTGTGGAAAGTTTACATATTATCACTCATAACTAGTTGTAGTATGAGAGACAGTGCTCATGACTGCATCGAGGAAAAGGATGAAACACCAAGATCTTCCTTTATCTATTACATAATCTGGCAGAAACTGTAAACATAGGCTCACTTTGAGTAGCTATAACAGGTGGGAAATGTAAAAGAGCATAATATTACCTTTTAGCAGGTAGGTAAATGCTTACATGATAGCTTCTTAAGTTATAAAAAGTGTTATTTCCCATTATTGAAGTTAGTGTACAGTTAGTGAGTATGTGACTCTTTAGTTATAGCCAGAAATTTTAACTAGAAGCAATGGTATTAGAACCACAAAGACCCCAACCTTCTTACCCTGTACAACAACTAAAGCTGCTGTTATTCTTCTAGTTACTATGGATGCAGTAGTATTAGTTTAAACAAGACCTCTTCAAATACGTTATGCATCACTACCATGGGATAAGGGTCAAACAGGTAAAATAAAATCAGAAAAAAAAAACAAGAGCTATGCAAGAACTTAATCTGAACATGGTACTTAATATAAAATAAATATTTATTAGAAACGTAAAATATGCAGTCCTTATTCAGACTTACCAGAACCACTATTAGCAAACTAGTCCTTCGGAAATATATCAAGCAGAGAATCCTGTGGAAAAAAGGGATTTAACAGAATTCTCTCTACTCAAATTTCCTGGCAGTATGTGGAAACAAAAATGTCAAACAATGTAATAAAATACTGCAATACTTCTATCATATCTCTACTAGAGTAACAAAAATAAACCATAAAATAAAAATCAGGAGTTCTGAAGGAACTCAGTCTGAACACAGAGACTAATATAAGTCTTTAATACAGAAGCACTATATATAAGACTTTGGGCACCATAGCCATGCTTCATGTAAAGACAACAAATACTCTAATGGGTACTCAAGAGAGCTCGTGTCTTAGACTCTGACTGATGAATTACTTCCCAGCTTGTTAACTGTAAACGCCTGAGTAAATTTAATGGCTGTTAAAGGGCGGCTGAATTGAGAAATTAATTGAATTAGTAACTGCTGTGGAAGGATTTTAAAATGTGATGTATAAATGTGGTTTTAAAGAAACTAAAAAGGAAACTAATAAATTTGTAAGTAAATAATAAGCTAATCTGATCAAAAGTGAGAAATATGTGTTTAATACCTGCCGGTTGCTTGTTTACACCCCTAACTGTGTGTGTGTGTCTGTGTGTGTGCGTGCGTGCGTGTGTGTGTGTGTGTGTGTGTGTGTGTGTGTGCGTGCGTGCATGCGTCTGTGTGTGTGCATCTGTGTGTGATATTTAGGGTGTTTAGATGTTCCATTTACACAGAGACGATTAGCCTGGAATTCAGTGATCATAATTGTTATTTGGAAAATGCACTGTTTTCACCATATTATCAGTACAGGATCAGCCAACGTCTATACCTAAGTAGGTTTTTATACTTCATGGTACCTTCACTGCCTTGTGATGGATTAGATTCTTATGGGTTTGGCTTGTTTAACCTATGGAGTATATAGAACATGACTTTCTGAAAGGAGTCAAAGGCTACCTTGTAGCTACTATGTAATGGAGCAGTGATTGCAGGTATGATTGTCGTGCCCTGTCTATGGCTATAAATGGCTCTATATGACTATTCTAGCCATATCTGTCAGTAGTTCTAATGACCATGTATATGTCTATGTTGTATTGAATATGTGTGTCTGGATTGTTTTGTGGGGGTTTATGGCCACCATTACTGGCTTCACAATGAGGTTGAGTTGTGGCTTCTGTGTCACTAGTACCCCTGACTAAGGCACTGTAGTACACGCTGCAAATATGATTCTGGTGCCTGTTCTTCCTTTCTCTAAACTGCTTAGCTGCCGCTATGCATGAATCCTTGCCTATCCATGAATAACTCACAGAGCATAAGCACAGCTAGTTACATAATTAGTCTTCTACCCTGTTGCTGTTTTCTTCTACTTCTAGAAACAACCTTACTTCTACACACTAGCCTTAAGCAGTGTTAACCACTGGTACGTGTCCAGGATGGAGGAAGGTTACTGCTAGCGGATACAGCATTCATTATTTTGCAGCTGACTTTGGTTATTTTATATTCTGTTTGTGGAAAGTGCAAAATTTGAGACTTTAGCACATGCTACTATTGTTACATTTAGTTTTTGTTCTTTTTACTGGCAGTCAGCACTGAGGACTAAAGTTCCCAGCTGTGTTCTAAGCCCAGGGTATAGTATCTGATGCTTTCCATCTTCATTTGTATTTTGCATGACTCTGAACAAGTCATTTAATCTGACAGTCCACCTCAATTACCCTAAAAAGGACAATTTGTCGAGTTGGCTTATGAGAACAACAGAGAAATAAATTTTGGGTTATGTGCACGAGACAGAATTTGTTGATCCATGTTTGAAGCCAGGTTTTTTTGCAAGAGGACTCAACTTTTCAATCAAACAATAATATTTCTAATGGCACTTTAGCATTCCAAACTGGTTTCCATTTTATGGCAGCTTAAATTGGAACTTTACTGAACACATTATTGTTGCATCTTTTTAAATTGCAGAAGTCTTTTTGGGTCATGACAATTACATGTCCCTTTCCTCTCTGTTTTTTTTCTGTAAGTGTAAAAATGACAAGAGTTTACTGTTAACATCATATTTCAACATTCTCATATCACAAGCCATTTTTATTTTTATCTTTGCCATTATTTGGATATTTATGTCACAGTTTGCTCGAATAAGACCTGAATTAATTATTCTACCTTGTATCTCATTGTTGTGGTTTCATCATATACAAAACTATTACAGTGTTGTGAGTGATTTTACCTAGCCATCTTTAAGCGATTGTAGGAGTATGTTTTCTGATTTGTAGTTGGAAGTGCAGGTTCAATAAAATGCATGTTGGTTGACTTGGAAGTTATCTTTTATTAGGTCCCATTCTTTGCTGGAAAACAGTTTTCAGTTACAGGTTGGTATATATGACTAGAAGGGGCTACGAGAGGTACAGAAGGGCTTGCACCCTCTGCAAAAAAGTGATTTTAAAGGAAAAAAGTGATAGTCAACATTTGCCTATATTCACTTTCACTTCTTATTTTTATCTCTTGCATTTCTCAACAAGGACAGTATGCAGGATATGTTAGATTTTTTTTTATTATTCAATATATCTTCATCATTGCATGTGTGCTGTTTGGAATAATTTATTGGCCAGTACGTTATCCATGTAACACTTTTCAGTTTTTGGTTCTGAAAATTGGGTACAGTTATAACTCATCATTTAATCTGCGTTTGAGTAATGTACTCTTTGTGCCTATATGGCTCTAATCTGACCATTTTTCTTTTTTTGGTAAAGTGTTTAGGATTTAAGTGCTATAATAATACATGAGCTGACTTCAGTTGACTTTCCACCCATAGTCACTTCAGATTATGGAACTCTTCTACACTTAAAAAGATAAAAGCATTTCAATATGCCCCAAGAAATTAACTGATCATAGTTACTATTGCAATGAAAATAATTACATTTCAAATTCTGAGTCCTTTGCCATGGATCTCTTTTATCTTTTTAAGTATGGGAGGGTTCTGTAATGGGAAGTGACTAAGGATGGAATTCAACTAAAGCCAACTGAAGAATTATTTAAGTAAATCCTAAATACTTGTTGAAAACCCAGTCAGAAAAGAGTGCTTGCAGAACCAAAAAACTGAAAAATATTTCATGGATAAAGTAATGACCAATGAAGTGAACTTTCTATATCTAGACTTACAATAAAGAAATTCTCAGGATTTGATCACCTTATACCAAACATTTATGGAGCATCTCCAAGCAATTCAGTGCCATAATGTAATCTCTGTTCCTAATGCATGTACATATTAGTATAGTTATTGTCAAAATCCAATTTATATAGTCTTGCAGGTGTTTTGATCAGAAGTTCACAGACTGGACTGTTTTTATCTATGTTAAAAGAGAAGTTGGTTATTTTGA
Organism: Protopterus annectens; assembly: GCF_019279795.1. Taxonomy (NCBI): domain Eukaryota; kingdom Metazoa; phylum Chordata; order Ceratodontiformes; family Protopteridae; genus Protopterus; species Protopterus annectens. Next base: position 1,157,255,131 of record NC_056733.1, read on the forward strand.
TTAGCACAAAACCACCAATGGCTTTAAGCATCTTTAATGTGCTTCTTTTTATTAGTAAGATTACTGAGAAATTGCTAAGTAAGAAGCCTGAATCCTTTCTAAAAACATGTGGACTCAGATTTATTCTAGGCCAGTTTCAGTGCATACAGTAGTAATAAGTCAATATTTATCAAAGTGGTTAATGACCTCTTGTCAGTAAGAGATCAGAGATTTTATTCCGTATTGACCTTAACGTTTCCTCCATGTTTGGCATGTTGGATCATAGGATCCTTCTGGCGATATGACAAACTTAAAGTGGCATATCTTCCTTTGCACAGGATTGGTTTAGTTCCTATCCCTTTGGGAGTACTCAGAGGGTGGCTTCTAGTGGCATTACTTGCAGTCTCTAACCCCTGAAATGTAAGATCCCCAAGATCTCACCATTAGGACCCCTGTTCTTCCCCATGGTATGCTGTTTCAGGGAGATGCTATCAAAAAGGGAGGACTATACTATCAATGCTATGCTGAAAGCACCCTGCTTTAACCCTTTTTTCACTCATGACTGAATGATGCCCATAGTTCAATTGAAGATAGTTTGTGCATCATCTTCAGGTGCATGACTGAGTTTGCAATGGCCATTCATGCCACTTATTAGACCTTCCCAGATGCTACCTTCTTGCATGAGGACACTATCTGGACTTTATTTCGGAGGTAAAGAATTTCAGTCTAATCAGCCTGAAATTTAAGAACCAAACATCAGCTTGTGACTAGATCTAGTTTTCTGCTCTGGAATATCCGGAATTATATATTGTATATCACCAGAGGCTCTATCTATGTGTTTTTCCTACTAGTCACATCATTATTGATGAAAACCTAAAGTTTGACTCCCACATATACTCTGCTATCAAGAAAACTCATCAGAAAATTGTCTCTTATATAGACACAATCGCTATCTCAGCCCCTCCACCCGACAAATGCGTGTAACTACCTTCCTCCTTCCATCTCTTATGTATGGTGCTCCCCTGTTTACCAAGCTCCAACTAGGCCTGCACTCCAAACTGGAAGCCTGCTACCACTAAATTAGCAAATTCACTGCCAACTCCAAAAGTTCATCTCATCACTGCCACTTTCTACTCATTCTCAAATGGTTAGAACTCCCCAACTACCTTACGTATATGCAACTCACCACTACTCACAAGCTCATCTTCAAACCATCTGACTGTCCATCCCTAGCCACAGTGCTAATACCCTACACTCCCTCCTGCTCCCTAAGATCCGAGAACCAAAACCTGCTTCAAGTACACAAACCCTCTCATACCCTAGGCCAACTACTACTAGCCTGCACAATAGCCAAACTTTGGAACTCTCTCCTCTCTCACGTACACAACATACCTAACCATACCTACACAACATACCTAATCATAATAAATTCAAAACCCAGCTCTTCTCACATCTATCCTCCAAATGGGAATGTCCCTCTCATGCTCCTACCTAAATTACCTCCTTCACATTTGTTTCCTGTCCTCCTTTTTTTTTTTTTTTTTACATGAATACCTAATGAACATTTTCTATGTCAGTCTGGTTTAAATGTGAATAATATGATTTCCTATTCTACTAATGGTACCTAATACATTGGACTGAATATTGTCTATTAATAGTAATGTAATGTAACCTTACATATATGTAAAAGTAATGTAATGTAATGTAATTTTCTTGTGGAGCTTTTCTCCCCGGGCCTCCACTGAAAACAGGCCGACATGACCCAGTAGACTATCCTGGTCAATAAAATGCAAATAAATAAATAGTCATATATCAGCTTCACTATTGCAATGCTCTGTAGTTGGTATTCCTGGCTATGAATAGAGGTAGTTACAGCTGACACAGAATTCACCAGCTAGTACTATGTGATCCACCCCAAGTTTTGTAGACAACAGCTGTACTGCAAAGTTTGTAGTGGTCCCTTTATACTTACATGATGATCTATAAAGTTCTTTTCCTGATTTATAATTCCCTACATGACGGCTGTCCTGACTATCTTAAAGCACTGCTTGTACCCTCTTGTCCATCTTGGCATGTTTATAAGATTCATGAGAAATTCAAGGCTACAGTGTTTTGCAGCCATTACATCTTGCCAGTTCCCACCCTAGACCCTCTCAAGAAGGGCAAGGCCAGTCAAGTTCAGGATGAATTTACAGAAACCTATCCAGTTGTCCAGGTCCTCTTTGAAGAAAGACAGTGTATCACACTACTTCATTTCAAGAGGGTGGGAAGATGCGGAGTAAGGAATCTGTCTCTTCACCTTGTTTAATTGGTCTGATAAAGCAGGTTTAGATCCCTTGTTCTGATATTTGTGCAAGGCATAGGTCTCCTCAGAGGAGCCTATAAGACACAGTAAAGAGGGAGAGGGCTTCTAGTCTTTTCTGGTAGCTTACGGACTTGACTGATAGTTATCCCTAGATATAAGTTGCAAGTATCTGGCTTTGATCTTTTTAGTTTTGCATCATTATTTTTATTTATTTAACATTCGTTTACCAGAAAAGTCCAACTTGGACAGAACCCATTTTCAGCATAGTCCTGGGGAGAAATTCTCCAGATGTATATCGTTGGAATCATGCATCTAATTTATGGAATTCACTGTCTTCGTAACAATGGGACCACCCCATCATGAACTGCTTTAGAAGATTCCCCAAAATACATCTTTTTTTTACGAAGGTTATGGTGACTTATACAGCATTTTTATCATTGGTTTATATTATAATCCACTTGACTTCGCAACTTATTGTATTCTTATAATGCTTTTATTGTGTGCTCTGCATCGTATTGTGTTCTCTGTAGATATGGGAACATGAATAATGCTGACTGGTTGAAGGGATTACTATGCTAAGTACTGACCATCACATATTACATATGATCGTACAAAGAGACCCAGACCCTTAATCAAAATTGGACAATGTAAAACATCTATTTTTCATTCTTGCACCCCAACCCCAGCTAACCACACCCATAGCTTCCCTGAGACCATAGCCGCCGCTTATAATAACTTTTCACTGAAGCAATACAATCCTTAGTAAATCGACTAACTCCCACAAAATTAAACCACTCCCCTAACCAACCCACCAATCACCCCCAACATAGCTTCCAACCAGTATCCACTAGTTTTATCAAAACACTTATAAAAAAACTAAAACCTACCACCCTCGCTGCTGACCTCCTCCCTGCAGAATAGCTACAAATAGCGGCAGATGCCATTGCATATCCCATATATATCCTAGTCAACAGAACTTTATCTGAAAGCACTATCCCCTCCCTCTGGCAAATATCCCACGTCATCCCACTCCACAAAGGTGGAATTTCTACAGACATATCCAACTATAGACCCATTGCCATTCTTTCCTCCCTAGCCAAAATAATGGAGAAGTGTGTACACAAGCAACTAATGCAATACCTTATACAGAATAACTTGCTATCTAACTCCCAGCCTGGTTTCAGGCCAAACCATAGCACCACCTCGGCCATCCTTTCCTTTATTAACACCATAAACCAAAATAGGAATAACAATAGGCTATCCTCTGCCCTCTTTCTTGACCTATCAAAAGCCTTTGACATGGTCAGTCATGAGCTTCTCATTATCTCTCTCAAATCTATTTTCCTCAATAAGCACGCAATCCAGTGGTTCCAGTCCTACTTGACTGGTAGACAACAGGCAGTATAATGGCAGGGCAAACTCTCCAGCCAGCTACCTCTCACACTTGATGTCCCTCAAGGCTCCATACTGGGTCCACTACTCTTCTCTGTTTTTATCAACAACCTTCATACTGCTATCCCTAAAGCTACCTGCATTAAATATGCAGAAGATTCCTCTCTGATCTGCTCAGTTACCTTCCCATCCGAACTGCAAGCCCTAACCCAAAATATATTCAACACTATTGAGAACTGGCCTGCCAACCAAAGCCTACTGCTGAGCCCTAATAAAACTAAACTTCTACTTTTCACCCTCACTAGCAGATCTGCCACACTTTCTTTCTCTGTCACATCTAACACTGGTACCACTATCTCCCCAGATCAACACACTAAACTTCTAGGGGTTATCATAGACAATAATCTTAAATTTGACCTACAGGTCAACAAAACCATACAGACCATTAATAAGAGGCTTAGATCACTGTATAGAAACAAAAAATTTTTAACCCCACTGGCTAGGACTGCAATTGCCCGGTCACACCTACTCGCTACTCTACTATATGCCATGCCGGTACTCTCATACCTCAACAAATCGGAATTAGGTAAGCTCTCCCATAGCTACAACCATATTGCCAGATTCACCACTGGCTCCACTTACATAACCCATCACTGCCAGAACCTGAAACAACTAGAGTGGCTAGAACTGCCAAGTCTAATTCAATTCAATCAACTCCTAATAGCGCACACAATTTTGTACCACCCTTAGGATACCCCCTCACTCATAAATATCATTAAACCCTATAGCAACTTGAGATCCCTGCGATCAGCCAACAAACTACTCATCCAAACCCACAAAGCTAACAATGCTGCTGGTGAATCCCTGTTTGCCAACTTTGTTGGCAAAACCTGGAATTCATTGCCAAACCATTTAACCCTACAATCCTCCATAGGTCTATTCAAAAATAACCTCAAACGGTTTTGCAAAATGAACTGGCTTTGCCCGTGTATCAATCCTGATTAAGTTAAATACTGAAAGAAGAATCTCTAAATATCAAACAGGTAACTATTTCACCAAACTCTGTATGCTAGCTAATGTCTCCTGCCTTTAATTGTGTTTGACCATGTGAATTGTGTGTCCCTATTAGGGAACACCATGAACCATTGTACATAATCACTTTGTTTTTTATTCTTTGTTGTAAACATTGTTTTTTATATTTTTTATATTTTATATTTTTAAATGTTATATTTGTAATTTGTCTAATTGGAGCTTTTCTGCCTGGGCCTCTGCTGAAAATGGACATATATCCAGTTAGACTATCCTGGCAAACAAATGTAAAATAAATAAATAAATAATAAATAAATCTGTTAAATTCTAAATCTAGCTATGGAACATAAAAGTTACATTCTGTTGTTAACCTGGGTATAAAGAATGCATCTGATTAATTTAACTAGATTTATTTGTTTACTCACTATATAAAAAGTTGCTGATTTCCTGAATCTTTGGTTGAAAAATGATCAGGTATTGTGAAAGACAACTTTATGTATGCGTCATGTTTATTTAACTTTTGCTAACCGAGTTAAGTGGGCTGATCTATAGGTACTTTTAGCTATGACTGAGCCACAAGGGCAAATACAATATATATATATATATATATATATATATATATATATATATATATATATATATATATATATATATATATATATATATATATATATATATGGACACTTTCATGTAGCCAGTTAATGAGCATGTTTATTTGGAAGGTGGCTGAAAACTGGAGTACCTGAAGAAAACCCATGCAGAAATGGAGAGGAAAATGCAAACATTACACAGACAGTGACTGACATCAGAACTGAACCTCAGAACCTGGAACTGTGAGACAAAAACATTATCAATGAGTCACCATGCTGCATATTTCACTGAGATAATCAGACTAAGAAATGTATAATTTCCTAAATCAGTTTGCTTATGTAACAAAATGCAACCCCTACCAAATCAATGACATTGACACACAATTGTCACTTCACAGGTCATATCACTGCTGTCGTCAGCGTACTGAACAGTAGCCCATTTCTACAGTATTTGGGGATAAACTTCACTTGAACACTAGTTCACAACATGCTTATAAGTTATAATACCATTATAAAAAGAGTATCATAATAAATAATTGATAATTGATAATATCATAATTAATAAGTGTAGTTAGGCAGCATAGGATGGTGATTTGTAGGATGACATTGGTGATCAAGAAGAGGAGGAGAAGTGTGAGGGCAGCACCAAGGATCAAATGGTGGAAATTGAAAAAAGGTAATTGTGAGGTGGAATTCAGGGAAGAGTTAAGACAGGCACTGGGTGGCAGTGAAGAGTTACCGAATAGCTGGGTAACTACAGCAGAGCTAGTAAGGGAGATTGCCAGAAAGGTGCTAGAAAGGTGCTTGGTGTGGCATGTGTCAGAGCGATGAAGAAAGTAGACAGGAGTATAAGGAGATGAAGTGCATGGCAAAGAGAGAGGTGGCGAAATGAAGAGTTGTATGAAAGGTTGGACACTAAGGAGGGAGAAAAGGACCTGTACTGATTGGCTAGACAGAGGGACTGAGCTAGTAAAGATGTGCAGCAGGTAAGGGTGATAAAGGATAATGAGGCAAATGTACTCACAAGCAAGGAGAGTGTGTTGAGCAGATGGAAAGAGTACTTTGAGGGGCTGATGAATGAAGAGAATGAGAGGGAGAGAAGGTTGGATGATGTGCGGATAGTGAATCATGAAGTGCAGTGGATTAGCAAGGAGGAAGTAAGGATAGATATGAAGAGGATGAAGAATGGAAAGGCTGTTGGTCCAGATGACATACGTGTGGAAGCATGGAGGTGTTATATGTGAAATGGCAGTGGAGTTTTTAACTAGATTGTTTAATGAAATCTTGAAAAGTGAGAGGATGCCTGAGGAATGGAGAAAAAGTGTTTTTGTGCCGATTTTTAAGAATAAGGGTGATGTGCAGAGCTGTAGTAACTACAGATGGATTAAACTGATCAGTCACAGCATGAAGTTATGGGAAAGAGTAGTGGAAACTAGGTTAAGAAGGAAGGTGATGATTAGTGATCAGCAGTATGGTTTCATGCCAGGAAAGAGCACTACAGATGCAATGTTTGCTCTGAGAGTGTTGATGGAGAAGTACAGAGAAGGTTAGATGGAGTTGCATTGTGTCTTTGTGGACTTAGAGAAAGCATATGACAGGGTGCCTAGAGAGGAGTTGTGGTATTGTATGAGAAAGTCGGGAGTGTCAGAGAAGTATGTAAGAGTTGTACAGAATTTGTACGAGGGTAGTGTGGCAGCGGTGAGGTCTGCGGTGGGACTGACGGATGCGTTTAAGGTGGAGGTGGGATTACATCAAGGATTAGCTCTGCGCCCTTTCTTATTTGCAATGGTGATGGACAGATTGACAGACAAGATCAGACAGGAGTCCCCGTGGACTATGATGTTTGCAGATGACATTGTGATCTGCAGTGAGAGTAGGGAACAGGTGGAGGAGACCCTGGAGAGGTGGAGATGTGCTCTAGAGAGAAGAGGAATGAAGGTCACACACTGAAGAAGGCTCTGAATTTTGTATGTGCCGAAACTGGTCTGTGTTCTAAGAACCTAATACTTTTAATAAAGTATTTCTTACCAGTTCAAGGTGCCTTGTATGCTGGTCCTCCTTTTTTGCCTGATACCTTGTCCACTTTGGGACCCTGCAGCTGCCGTACTCGCAGAGGTTGCATCAATTGTGGGTTTCCTATAGAAGCCTAGCCATAACAATTCCCTGGCTATTTTTTCCCACACTATTTACTTCCCTGGACCCCTGTCTAGCAGGGCGACTGACGTGATCCCAAGGGTGAATTTCCTTAGAAATTGGAGGTGTTGTAGACAGTGTCATTGACAAAAAGGCAGGAGTCAGAGCTGGACGTGGCAGAGTTAAAGATGTTAAGATTTGCACTGGGTGTGATGAGGGTGGACAGGATTAGGAATAAGTATATTAGAGGATGAGTCCAGGTTGGAAGGTTTGGAGACAAAGCCAGAGAGGCAAAATTACCTTGGTTTGGACATGTGCTGAGGAGGGATACAGAGTATATTGGGAAAAAGATGCTAAGGATAAAGCTGCCAGGTAAGAGGAAAAGAGGAAGGCCTAAGATAAGGTTTATGGATGTGGTGAGAGAGGACATGCAGGTGGTTGGTGTGACATAGCAAGATGCAGAGGACAGGAAGAAATGGAAACAGTTAATCCGCTGTGGCGAACCCTAACGGGAGCAGGTGAAGGAAGAAGAAGAAGAAGATCATAATAAATAATTGGCAGTCATATACAGCTAAATAACACATTTCTCAGATAGTTGATATCCAAAACTTATCAGTGTCAGAACATATCACCTAACCATTTTTCACATTTAAAGACTGTACTTCTGAAAGATTCTGCATAGAACATTTATCACCATTGGAAGACTCATATTCAGACAGTTGGATTTGGATATGTTGTTTGTGAGCATAGCTAATTGCCACCCTGTATCCCACCTGTCAAGAACTGAAGGTATTATATGAAAAAAATTAACCTTTCTATTACAATTCTGTGAGCAAACACATTAAAATCTGAAAACAACTTTATTTAATGCCCCTTTTCTTACAAGTAAGCACAAATAATAGAACATAACTGTTTGGCTTATCCAGTGGCTGCATATAAGACAGAGAGCTCAGCAATGGACTACATATGGGGAATAAAATCAATAAGGTGTAAGTCAGTGCCATGTTCATATTGCCTGACAGTCTAACACAGAAGTAAACGACTATCTGCTGTTGAATGTAGAACCTACAGCAGTCACAGGTTTGATTCTCATGCCTTTCATTTTCATTCTGTGTGACTGAGCAAGTCACTTGACCAGACATTGCTCCCATGCCACCCCTAAATTGTGACTGAATGTTCCAGTGGGCTTATCCAGTTAGTGTGTGTGTGTGTGTGTGTGTGTGTGTGTGTGTGTGTGTGTGTGTGTGTGTGTGTACTAGGAAAAACATGCATCTCCTCCACATAGGATCTATGCCTAAATATCAGCTCTCCAGAATTTCAGTAAAAGTAGACAACAAAAACTGCCTGTCTATCTCACTGTTTAAACTATAGCAATAATTCATGAAAGTTTTGTGAAGCAGGAAAATGCTGTCAAGAACAGATTATTTTTATTTCTAATGCTTTCATTAAATTCAAAAATGAGAAAATGGGAAGGGTAAGGGAAAAGAGTGTACACAGAAAAGGTACATTAGAGTAGCCTCATGTGGGCTTTCGACTTGCATGAAAATAGATTTACAATAAAAATAATACACTCCATTATGTTATTTTCTTAGTGTACAAAAGCATAGAAATGCAATTAAAGAATGTTATATTAATATACACATCAGCTGACTTATATGAACACATGCATACACAGTTGTATGTTATTAACTGTAAGTGTGCAGAAACATTAATATACATTATATTGATGCTAACATTTTGACAGCATAATTAGGCAGAAGAAAAACTTGCTGAAACTACACTGATCACAAAATGGAAACACTCTCCTTTCATGATGTGTGAACCAAAAAAAAAAAACAAAAAAAAAACAGGAAAACAAAAAATTGCCACTAATTTTCAGATGCACTCTGACTATAAAATGGTAGTTTTAGGGAAGGGGGTTATTAAAAGCAAGTGTGTAGGGTTAAGGTTAGCACACATGACTTATGGTTGGCAGGGAATGAACCCATCTGCATAACTACACTTATGCATGATTACCCTAACCCCAAACTTAATCCTACCCTTAACCCCAACCCCAGGAGAGCACATATTTTCCTTTTGCAATTGGTGTAGTTTCAGACAATTGTTTGATTGACATATGAGTGTCAGTGTTTCTGCAAGTCAATGTGTGTGCTTACTTGGTCAAAGCACATGGCAGTTACATCACCAAAAAAAAAAAGAAAAATAAGCATTTTACAGAGGGGATCACATCCATTTGACATTCTGACAGCACACAACATTGGGGGGAAAGCAGAATCTTCATTAACTCCACTGTCCACTGACCTTAGACTAACACACTGCCAAAGCAGAGGCGAAAAAGGAATCATAGGTACATACTAAGCTAATGACCAGCATAGCCTTTATAAGCCTAGCCACGCAACCCAACCCAATCGTATCTCCTTGTAACATATGCATTTAAATTGGGGGGTATGTTAATTAGGAGGGTAGGTTAGTTAGCGGGTTGCTAAAAAGGTATGTGGGGTTAGAGGTATATTAATTATGTAATGTTTACTGCTGGCATCTGTATATAAGAGGCATGGGGGCCAGATTGGGGGTGAACTTATGATTTCCTATCCAATGTTAGCTAGGGAATGTTTACTGTTGGCTTCAATCTATAAGAGACATGAGGACCAGCTGATGGATGAATTAATGATTTCCCATCCAATGGTCAAGGCTTTGTTTGAATAGTGTTATGAATGGACTCTGCTTCACATAGATGGAAAGCCTATTCCAGAGCATGAAGATCCTTTGAGACACATATCTGTCTGACCAGCGTGTTATGTTTATGTCATAAGCAAATATCTGATGTTGTCAATTTTCATTCTCTCCTCAACTGATGGGTTCAGATACAAGACATTGGATTTGACTCAGCCACTGCAAAATGTCATGGCACCGCTGAACTCTCGAGCCTCTCCCTTACCATAATGCAGCAAACCACATTACCCCAGATCTCGTTTGCCGTCATTAGCTGAAAGACATGGTGACTTGTCTCTCAGGCTAGTAATTAGATAAGTGCTTTATTTTTTGTTATTCTTGCTGTTATATTTATATTTTTTTATATTTCCTATTATCTTTTTTCTTCTTTAGTCCTAGTGTACGCTTGATACTATTGTCAGTATCCCTGTCTCTCTCTCCCTTTCCCTTCTGCTCTAGTGTAGTTTCTTGTACTACCTTTGTAGGTAGTTTAATTCCCTTTCTCTCCCTTTTCTTCTTCCTTCTTTTAAAAAAAAAATCTGTTCTATCCTTCTACTAGTAAACTTGTTATCTGTTAATTATTAGTTCTCTGTCTTGTTATTTTTGCTTTGCCAGAAAAGGAGAAAACCCTGTTGGGTTTTAAAAAATGTTGGAAGTGTGGTCAGAAAATTCCCCTTTCTGACTCACGCATTCTTTGTGTGTATTGACTTGGTCCACTTAAGCTACAGGAGAGTTGTACTATATGTCGTGTTTAACCCAAGGGCATTGGTTGAACGCAAAAGCAAACTTATTTTGAAGAGGCTATTGCCCTCCTCTTTTGGTGAAGCCATTTTTGAAGACATGTCTAAAAAAGTACCTCACACTACTCTGAGCTCTTCAACAACTTCCTCCAAGACCTCTGAGAAATCTTTAAAGAGACCTTCTTTGGATCCTACAGTATCACTGGATCCATTAAAGAAGAAGAAAACAAAACTCTCAGATCCGACTTCTTCTTTAGTTTAGAGAAAGGCTAAGAATTTACCATTGGATGTGACTGTTTCTTCAGGTCTAAAGTCTCCAAAAGTTAAGGATTCCTCAGATCTGAAGGCTTTGGATCAGACAGAAATTTCAGATGTGTTTCCTTTGTCTAAAAAAAGGTACTCCACATCAGTCCCATCAAGAATACCTTCTCCATTTTTGTACAGACCAAAATCACCTTCAATGCATTCCTGTCTCTCTTCTAGAAGCCTTACTGTAGAGGATGTGGAGAGGGTAGCAAGGCAGATACTCTCGGTGCAGAGTCAGCCAGCTTTTACTTTGGTTCCTACCCCATCGGGTTAGGAAGCCTGCAAATCTACGCCACCTCTAACTTTTCCTTCTCTGACTCCTTCCATGGACTCAAAGCCCTTGGATCTGAGTCACCAAGGCCCATCTACTTCAGATCTGAGGATCGTTGTATCCTCAGATCCGAGGTTTGCTCTGAGCTCTTCAGCTCAGTTGGATCCATGGAGCTCTTGGAGCCAATTCTGCCCTGTTATATCCAAGGTGTTTCAATTGACTCTGAGAGCTTTAGAGTCTCTGCACCTTGGAACCTCAGCAATGGTAGAATTGGCTCTGACTTCTGCCTTGGGGGCATTTCTTGGAGCAGGGAAGGATCAGGGATCAGAAAGTCCTTTTCTCAAATCCGGGTTCCTATCCCTCTCCAGGAGGGCCTGCCTTTAGGAGTTTGGATAGAGCCCTGTCACCAACTATGACTAAAATGATGCCTACCCCCTTGGGTCCTGTACCTACATTGATCCCACCTCTGTGCCAATAGTCTCAACTACCCTCTCCTCAGGGACAGCTGGTATCAAAACCCCAGGACTCCCATCTGGGTATTCTGACATCTTCTGATATCTCCCCAGAATATTCCACTGAGGAAGTCCCTAAGAAGAGGACATGCAAGAGAAAGCATTTAGATTCCCTTGAATCTATCACCGAGGATACAGATTTTGAGGAGGGTGAAGGATCCCCATGGTCACCTCCTGATGATGTCTCATTCAGAGACATCTTCAAATTCTGAAACAGAGAGATGGCTGGAAACCTAGAAACCTTTCTTTGGAGGAATGTGTACTTCTGAGGTGTTTGGTACCAGCTCATCTACTTCCTGGGTGACTCCACCTGCCAACGAGCTCATTGACTTGGTCTTTTGGCAGGCATGGAAGGAACCTGACACTACTGAGCCCATTCCCAGCAGGCCCAACAAAATTATGACCCCACTGGAGGATAAACAGTTCTGGTCCAAAGGTCCCCCTGCTGATGCCCTGGTCATGGTGGCTGCCACAAAAAAGTGATGGACAAATTTGGGAAGCATGTCTGTGCTTCAGCAACCATTGCCTTAAGGTCTCTGAACTATTTGGCACATTTCACCAGACTACAGGGGGATCTGATTAAGGAACATGCAGATACCCTCACGGGAACCGTTTCTGAAGAGGTGAAGGCTTCTGTCACTTCTCAGTTGGTGACCCTACAATCGATATCCAACCTTTCCATGAGGCTTATTTATAATGTAGCAGAAGGAACCTCAAGGGCAGTGGGTTAATTGTATCCATTAGGAGACACAACCGGATGCATTTGTGTGATTTTGTGGAGCCTTTTAAGTCTGTGTTCGTCAATGCTCCTTTTCACGGCACGTCTCTTTTTGGCCCTAAAGTAAAAGACACTTTGTCCAGGTGTGAGAAGGACAGAAAAACCCTTTCTGCTGTGGGTGGATTTTTTCCACCCCTCAAATATCCTTTTTGAGGACTCATTAAAGCAGTGGAAAGATATGGTTCAAGAAATCACAAGGATCTTTCCAGGATAGACCTGGAAAGTATTCCCCCAGGGGCAGAGGGGGAAATTCAAATGGTAGATGATGTCCTCATGGCAGAGGAAGCCTGCAACATCAAGGGTCCAGAGAATCTTTCTTTGGCAAACCCTTCCAGTGCTCTGGAAAGGAGGCCTGATTGTCCCCCATCTGGAAGCAACCGGGGTCATTTATCCCTGTATCAGAGAGCCTAGCTAGTAATAACAAAAGATATTTGGGTGCAGAGGATCATATCCAGATGTTATATAATACCATTTTCCCTTTCTCCTCTCAATTTCAGAACAGTCCGCAATGTTCCACCCAGTCAGAGGGAACAAGCAGCAATTTAAATACAAAAGCTGCTAGACAAAAGAATCATCCAAGAGGTCCCCACATACCAGAAAGGGTCCGGAACTTACTCAAGATTATTTTTAGTGCCAAAGAAAACAGGGGACTGGAGACCAGTTCTGGATCTCAGCAACCTAAACAAATCTGTTTAAAAGACCAAGTTCCTGATAGTCACCCTTCAGTCCATTCTTCTGTTTTTGGAAAAGGATGACTGGATGTGCTCCATAGATCTCCCTGAGGTGCACTATCATATTATGATGCACAGACGAGCCAGGAAATTCTCCCACTGCTAGCTGGGAGCCAGTCATTACCAGTTCAGACTGCTGCCTTTTGGGTTCACTACAGCCCCCAGGGTGTTCACTAAATGCATGGCAGTCGTAGCAGCTCACTTGAGACTGCAGGGATTCCGGGTGTTTCCATACTAAGACAACTGGCTCATTTCTGCTCCAACCAGGTCTCAGCATATTATGGAAAGAGAAAAAGTTATCCAGACTTGTGCACTGCTAGGAATAACCATAAATTATTAAAAATGTAATTTAGAACCAAGTCAAAGTCTACAATTCATAGGAGCTCTACTTGACACAAAAGCAATGATAGCCTCCCTTCCTTTTTCCAGAGTACACACTTTAAGATTACAAGTAAAAAAGATAATTTGCAGTTACAGAGTCCCAGCCCACCTGGTTCTTCAAGCATTGGGAATCAATGGCAGCAGCAATAACATGAGTTCCTTTGGACAGATATCATATGAGGATTCTTCAATGGATGTCGGCATCTCAGTGGTAAATACTTCAGCTCCCTTTATCTGCTCAAATACAAATCCCCAACATGTGCAAGAAGAATCTGATGTGGTGGATCCAGTCAGTACAAGTTGTACAGGGCAGTTTATTTGTCCCCTCTCAGCCCAAGGCTATAGTGACCATGGATGCTTCCCAGCTGGTGTGGGGGGGGGGCATTATCTGGGAAAGACAGTCCAAGGCAAATGGTTCCCCAAAGAGGCCAATTTGCATATCAACGTCTTAGAGTGGAGAGCAGTGCTTTTAGTGTTGCAAGCCTTTCAGGATGCTGTCTGGTCAGGAACAATTGTGATACAAACAGACATGTCAGTAGTTTGGTACATCAGCAAACAAGGAGGGACCAGATCATAACCCCTATGTCAAGAAGCACTAAGGGTGTGGCAATGGGCAATATCTTCCAACTGCTTTCTCTTGGCAATGCACATTTTGGGGAAATCCAATGTGCTAGCAGACAAATTGAGCAGGCGCATTATGTTGCCTCACGAATGGTCCTTCAACCAGAAGGTAGTTGAATTGATATTTCGCAAGTGGGGCCAGTCTTGCTGCAATCTGTTTGCATTTCCCCTGAACAAGTGCAGCAGCTACTTTGCCCTAATCCCCCCACAGGGAGAGCCACCAAATAATGCTCTTCTCCATTATTGGCCCCCTGGTTTACTTTATGCATATCCTCTGATCCCTCTGATTCCAAAGTTCCTTCAGAGACTGCCAGGTTGAACAGCACAGTCATTCTCATTTCACCCTTCTGGCCTTGACAGATTTGGTTTCCTTTCCTGTGGCCTCATTTAATTAATCAACCCTGGATTCTGGACCCAGCTCCAGATCTCCTGTCTCACCCAACTGGCATGATACATCTGGACCTTCTGAATCTCAAGATGACAGCTAGGTTTCTCCAATTCCAGTAATAGCCAGACAACAGATGCTCTCATTCCCTGTCTGCCAAATTTTATCTTCTCTCAAACTATCTAAAAGTAAATTCAATGCTAGTAAATGGGAAGGATTTGTACACTGGGCACTTCAAAACCATGTAGATCCTTTTTCTGCTCCTATTCATAATGTTCTAGAGTTCTTGATGCTGCTGTTTAACCAATAGGCCAGTTCTTCAACAGTTAAAGTCCAGTTGGCAGCAATTTCTAATTTTCATATTTTTGCTGGATTTATGTGTTGCTGCTGTGTTTCATTACTTTTTCGCCAATAAAGCTGCTAAAAAAGAAAAGGAGCCGTGTTTCTTCCACTAGTACCTTTTGGTTTTGCTAATTTTCATATTGAATTTGATGGCTTTTCACTGGCTTCTCATAAGTTATGTACAGCCTTCTTATGGGGCACAATTCTACTCAGACCTTCTTTTAAAGATCCCACACTTTCATGGGATCTAAATCTGGCACTACGATCCTTGGTTCTTCTACCCTTTGAATCTGGACAATTGTGATCTTAAATTTCTGTCTTGGAAAACTTTATTTTTGGTTGCCATTACTTCTGCCAGATGAATTTCAGAAATCAAGGCCTTCTCAGTGAAACCTCTATATCTGATTTTTCATAAGGATAGAGTTTCCTTATGAAGTAATGCATCCTTTTTACCCAAAGTTGTGCTACACTCTATCATTAACCAATCCATTAACTTACCATTTTTTCCCAAATTATTTGAACAAGGGAGAATACTTATTGCATTTACTTGAGGTTCACAGGCAATTACATTTCTATTACATAGAACAAAATATATCAGAACTACAGACCAATTATTTGTATCCTTTGCTTTTCTGAAATTGGGTAAACTGGTATCAAAAGTCACTTTAGCCAAGTGGCTCACTGACTGCATCTCTTTTATTTTCAACAAATTGGGAATAAATTTACCAAAGAAGATGCATGCTCATTCAACCAGGTCTATAGCAACTTTCTCAGTTTTTCACTCCAGGGCTTCCATGGATGACATTTGTGCAGCAGCAACTTGGGCTTCCCCCCACATTTTTATCACTCGTGACAAGCTGGATTTGGTATCCAGAGGTAGGGCATCTTTTGACTCAGTGGAATCTCAGTGACATCAGAGAATGAAGTTATGCATTCACCATAACGTTTCACTTATGCGATGTTATCCATTTTCATTCTTTCTCAACTCCCCACCTACTGACTCCCAACCTTTTGGTTTATAGAAGAGGGGGTGGATATAACAAAATGTCTGTCTCTTTCAGACTTCACATAGATCCAAATTTCCTACAAGTGGCTGAGCATAGATCCCCCGGACTCGAGCTATGAAGATATCCAAAACACACACCAAGTTCTTCCTTCGTCACACAGATTTATTGTGAAAATACGCCAACAAACGATACAAAGCTGATTGCAATGGTTTAGCGCTTTCATCTGGAGTAACCAGATTTCTTCAGAACCATTTGCATCCACATACCATTTCCTTTTATATCAATTTAGGCGCCAAAAATTTTTTACATAAAATGATACTTGAATAAAAATATATAATAATATTGCGTTTATACATATTAACAACTGTAATGAATTGATAATATAATGATAATATAGTAATATAAAAATACAAATATAAATTTACTATATAACATAAAAACTTCATTATAAAATATATTCACATATAATTATTACAAACTCAGCTGATATTGAGACATAATACACCTATTCTATTTAACAATCTATAAATGTTTTAGTATATATGTATGTATATATATATTACATACCACATAGTTGTTGTTACGATCCTTGTAATAACTTCAAAGAAGTTGTAAGAAATAAATAGAAATTGTTTCTATTCTAAAGCTAAAAAAGGCTTTAAACTAATATGATCATTGATCCCAGGTGGGGATGTGGCATCTAAACAAATTTGCCACTTGCTCTCCATCCATGCCAAATATGTTTTCCAATTGCCACCCCGATCACTCACTTCAACTTGATCTATAATGGCAAAATTAAAGGTGTGATCGTTGCCTTTGTCTATTATATGTCTACTCAGTGCATTCTTAGAATCACCTTTCTTGATTCTATACAAGTGCTCATATATACGCGTCTTAAATTTTCTCTCTGTCTTCCCTATATAATACGCAGAGCACTTGACACAAGTAGCAATATAAACAATACGCTGGGTGTTGCAATTTCCTTTTTTAGGGAATACTGTAGATCTAGTAATATTCTTTAGCCTTATCCTTGCATTGGTGTTAATATTTTTGCATTGGCTACAAGCACCACAGCACGTTGTACCCTTATTTCTTGTAACATTCTGACCTTTTCTTCCATTTTCAATCATCCTTTTCAAATTATTTCCTGTTTTAATACAGTTAATGGTTTTGTTCCTATTATATGGCCAATGGATACTGAAGTCGATATCATTTCCCAATGTTTTTTCAAAATTTCTATCACTATGTTAGTGTAGGGGTTATATCTTATAATACATACTCTGTGATCACGATCTATATTAATATTAGTACTTATCATACTTCCTTTTCCTAACAAGGGTTCATATTTATGTCCCCATTCTGTCCTAACATATGATATAATGTTTTCTAACATAGTTTTGGGGTATCCTCTATCATAAAATAATTTGAATACAACATCCAATTCACTTGTCATAACTTCTCTGGAGGATGACATTCTGGCTACACGTATGCTTTGGCCCTTTACCACATTGCGAAAAATATGTGCTGGGTGACAACTACTAAAATGTATGTAGTCATTTGAAAACGTTGGTTTTCTGTAAATCTTCGATGCAAACCCCTTTCCTGTATTACTTATCCACGTATCCAGATATGCTATTCCTTCTTTGTCATATTGATAAGTAAATTTCAAAAATTCTGTAGTTTTATTGAGATATTCAATAAAAACTGGTATCTTATCAACTGGACCTTTCCATATAATAAACATATCATCCAGGAACCTTGTGTACAATCCTATGTATTGATAATCTTCACTGGGAAAAATGTACTTGTTCTCCCACTCAAGCATAACCAAATTTGCGAAAATGGGGGCACAAGAGGCCCCCATAGCAACTCCACGTGTTTGTCTGAAGTATTCCCCTGAGTGGTAAATGTAATTATGATCGAGAACAAGTCCCATCATGTCCATAACTAAATTTATTTTATCCCAACTACAACCTGAGTATTTAATCATACTATTGTAAAAATATTCCAGTCTCATGTTCGCAGGTATACTGGAAAACAAGTCTTGTACATCCACTGTAAGGAAGTTTTCTTCCCAAACCTCCATGGTTAATTTACTCAAAAAATCCCATGAATCTTTCACTATGTGATCCACTTTTGTGTATATTTGTTTCATCCAATGATCAATTACAACCCCTAACTTAAAGGTTTTAGATTTAGAACCTGATATTATAGGTCTAAAGGGCGGATGTTCCAAATTTTTGTGTATCTTTGGTATCCCAATAATGTGAGACAATATAGGAAATTCGTTTCTTACATACTCATATAATTCACTAGTTATTCTATTATCTAGTAAGTATTCCTCAACTACTAGGTCAATCCTTCTATGTCCTATATTGATTTGATTCTGGGATACCTGTTCATAGTTACCTGATTCATATAGGATTTTATGTATTTCATTTTGATATAATTGACTGTCGAAAATCACAATCCCTCCACCCTTATCGGGCTTCATTATTCTGATCTCGTCATTCATTATTAGCTTTTCCAAACATTTTCTTTCTTCCTTATTTAAATTATCACTAGTGGCAGAAGAATCGACTCTATTCGTTTTTATATCTCTATACAAAGTATATATATCCTTGCATACCTTTTTCTCATATAAAGCAATTTGTGTATTCATAACAGGGATGTATGTACTTTTCTTAACTAATTTCTTACAATTATTGTTAACATTTCCCTTTTTTGAATCATCATTAAATTGTACAGCTAAATTTAATCTTCTACAAAAAAGTTTAACTTCCTTAATTGTATCAAAAATGTCAAAATGTACAGTAGGGATAAATTTCATTCCCTTACTAAACAATGTTATAATTTCATCCGTAACATGAACTTGTGTATAATTGTATACTTTAAACCCCTCAAAACTATGTATACTAGGATATTTCTCCATTCTCTCCACAGACTGGGATGTAAAGGAACTATTGACTTTTTCCTTTTCACAATACTGGTCCGTAGAATGCATATGGGGAGAAAAGGATGTCGAATAATTTCCACTTAATAAAACGTCAGTTACTCTAGCATTATTTCTTGTTAATATCTCCTTTGCCATCTCTTGGGTGCCGGATAGTATCGCCCCCCTTGAAAATTTTCATCTTCACTCATCCTATGCTTCCTTCTTCTTCCTTTTGTGTATACTGGTTCAAATTATCCCTCCCCATCATGTTCATATTGGGGCCAAATATATGCTCTTCCTATCCTGTACATTTCTAGGTCACGTTCAATTTTATTCATTTTTCTATTGTATACATTAAGCACCTTGCTTTTTGCATAATTAAATTGTTTAGAATACAAATCATACCACTCTACAAAATCCGCATCTTGTATAATGGATTCATTTAATACTTCTACCTCCTGTAATAAGACATTAATTTTTTCCTCATTACATTTAATAAGTGCCTTCATGTAGGTATAACCAAACTCATCAAACATCTTATTAAACATTTGCTCTATTTTAGAAGTGTATTTTATACCCAATGGTAATTTGAAGAATCTCAAACCTTTAGGTACAACATGTAACAATAAACATTTTTCAAGGTATGCATTATCAATTCTCACACTCCTCAGTTGTATCAATTTTTTCCCTAGTGAATAAATTTTAGCCTTTATATCAACATTTGTTACATTTTGTTCATTCACATAGTATTTTTGCTTATATTCATTTGTATTTTTCCCCACAAAGTCATACTCGTCGGCTAAAAAATCATTCAATGCATTAGTTACATTAGTTACATTTTTGTCATGTTCCCGACAGTTCCTTTTTTGGTTAAACATCAATTTAGGTCTAGATAGTCTCTCAATATTTGCAGTACCTTTGTTTTTAGCATTTTCTTTACTGGCAATCGCTGAATAAGTCCGTAATGGTTCACGCTGATGTTTCGGGCGTGCCCCCATTCTTATATTCTCACTGTTAGTGTGGAATAAGCTGAAATCGAATGTAAAATCAGCTTCCACTGATACGTTTGTATTATCATCCCTAATGTCCAAGTTAAGATCATTGTTAGTAGTTATCCCTCCACACTGTCCGTTAGGGATTTCACTACTATCGCTATGAACTTCAACAAGTACCGCTTCCACTTGCGATGTCTCTGTGTTTGTTTTTAGCAACTTTGCGGATTCCCCGCCTGCCGTTACAGCTTCAGTTAGCTTCTGAACAAGTTCAAGTAATCTGTTTACGTCGCCTTGAAGCGACGTCACTTCAGACCTAAGCGAACTGTATTCTTCACGGCTCAATGGAGTCCCAAGAGAATCCACCTCTGCCATCACACGACTGGTAATAAAGAACAGAGATCAACAAACTAAATTGCCTACAAGTGGCTGAGCACAGATCCCCCGGACTCGAGCTATGAAGATATCCAAAACACACACCAAGTTCTTCCTTCGTCACACAGATTTATTGTGAAAATACGCCAACAAACAGGATACAAAGCTGATTGCAATGGTTTAGCGCTTTTATCTGCCATATAATAGGAACAAAACCATTAACTGTATTTAAAACAGGAAATAATTTGAAAAGGATGATTGAAAATGGAAGAAAAGGTCAGAATGTTACAAGAAATAAGGGTACAACGTGCTGTGGTGCTTGTAGCCAATGCAAAAATATTAACACCAATGCAAGGATAAGGCTAAAGAATATTACTAGATCTACAGTATTCCCTAAAAAA